>NW_026571404.1:40370840-40583340 GCF_026225935.1 Boleophthalmus pectinirostris
TTTGGAAAAATCACACTCACAGTTTGTAAGAACTCTGCTCCAAGATCTTTGAATGTTCACTGTTTTTGTCCATGAGTTAGGCACAAAGGTTCATTATCCAACATTGTAGGTATGCCAGACCATCTGAAGTATACTTGGTGCAGCTGATGTTGTTGTAACAGTTGAGGGTGAGCTTCCTGTAAATAATAAACACATATTGTAAAAACTTATAGTAATTTGTATGGTCTTTTTCATGTAGTCTAAATATTGAACTTTTACAATCTTTTTTACAAAATTACTACAATAATAACAGATTTGAGCGTCCACGTACCAACAGTGTGAAGAGGTTATCGTCAAGATTTGCTGTGCGGTGAATATCTATAAGATCTTCCAAACAAATTCAACGAGAAGTTCTGATGTAGAAGATTTGGTTTGGCTGAACCATAGTTCAAACTTCAACAGTACTTCTTTGTTGTTTGACGTATTTTCCTGTAAAAAAGAAAAAAGAAGGAGGTAAGTGTGAACTGCACAGCTGTAGTAATTGTATGTCACTATGATTTCATTTGTGAGACTTACATTATTTTTTAACCAGACAAACTTCAAACCATGAATATTTCTAAATCGAGATGACACTACAAGGACAAAAGTTTCATAAGTACAAATAATAAACATATATAGAGAAGACAGTATATTTGGAAAAATCACACTCACAGTTTGTAAGAATCTCTGCTCAAGATCTTTGAACTGTTCACTGTTTTTCCATGAGTCAGGCACAAAAGGTTCATCTATTCCAACATTGATAGTGTATGCAGACCATCTGAAGTTATACTTGGCAGCTGATGTTGTTGTAACAGTTGAGGGTGGCTTCCTGTAAATAATAAAATACACATATATGTAAAAACTGATAGCAATTTGTATGATCTTTTCCATGTCAGTCTAAATATTGAACTTTTACAATCTTTTTTTATACGAAATTAGACAATAATAACAGATTGTGAGCGTCCACGTACCAAGTGTGACAGAGGTTATCGTCACAAGATTTGCTGTGCTGGTGGAAGTATCTATAAGAGTCTTCAAACAAATTCACTGGAGGAAGTTCTGATGTAGAAGATTTGCTTGGCTGAACGACCTAGTTCAACTTCAACAGTACTTGCTTTGTTGTTTTGTTTTCGCTGGAAAAAGAGAAAAAGAAAGGAATAAGTGTGAACTCCACAGCTGCAGTAAAAGAATATAGTGAATATGATTTCATTTGTGAGACTTACATGAATTTTTTAACCAGACAAACTTCAAACCATGAATATTTTCTGAAATCGAGATGACACTACAAGGACAAAAGTTTCATAAGTACAAATAAATAAACATATATAGAGAGAGACAGTATATTTGGAAAATCACACTCACAGTTTGTAAGAATCTCTGCTCAAGATCTTTGAACTGTTCACTGTTTTGTCCATGAGTTCAAGCACAAAAGGTTATCTATTCCAACATTGATAGTGTATGCCAGACCATCTGAAGTTATACTTGGTACAGCTGATGTTGTTGTAACAGTTGAGGGTGAGCTTCCTGTAAATAATAAAATACACATATTTTAAAACTGATAGCAATTTGTATGATCTTTTCCATGTCAGTCTTGAAATATTGAACTTTTACAACCTTTTTTTATACGAAATTACTACAATAATAACAGATTTTGAGCATCCACGTACCAACAAGTGTGACAGAGGTTATCGTCACAAGATTTGCTGTGCTGGTGGAAGTATCTATAAGAGTCTTCCAAACAAATTCAACTGGAGGAAGTTCTGATGGTAGAAGATTTGGTTTGGCCTGAACCACTAGTTCAACTTCAACAGTACTTGCTTTGTTGTTTGACGTCTTTTCCCTGTAAAAATAGAAAAAAAGAAGGAGGTAAGTGTGAACTGCACAGCTGCAGTAACTTTGTATGTCACTATGATTTCATTTGTGAGACTTACATGAATTGTTTAACCAGACAAACTTCAAACCATGAATATTTTCTGAAATTGAGATGACACTACAAGGACAAAACTTTCAATAAGTACGCATAATATTCATATACATACAAAGTATATTTGGAAAAATCACACTCACAGTTTGTAAGAATCTCTGCTCAAGATCTTTGAACTGTTCACTGTTTTTGTCCATGAGTTCAGGCACAAAAGCTTCATTTAATCCAACATTGATAGTGTATGCCAGACCATCTGAAGTTATACTTGGTACAGCTGATGTTGTTGTAACAGTTGAGGGTGAGCTTCCTGTAAATAATAAAATACACATATATGTAAAAACTGATAGCAATTTGTATGATCTTTTCCATGTCAGTCTAAATATTGAACTTTTACAATCTTTTTTTATACGAAATTACTACAATAATAACAGATTGTGAGCGTCCACGTACCAACAAGTGTGACAGAGGTTATTGTCACAAGATTTGCTGTGCTGGTGGAAGTATCTATAAGAGTCTTCCAAACAAATTCAACTGGAGGAAGTTTCTGATGGTAGAAGATTTGGTTTGCCTGAACGACTAGTTCAACTTCAACAGTACTGCTTTGTTGTTTGACTTGTTTTCGCTGGAAAAAGAGAAAAAGAAAGGAATAAGTGTGAACTCCACAGCTGCAGTAAAAGATATATGTGAATATGATTTCATTTGTGAGACTTACATGAATTTTTTAACCAGACAAACTTCAAACCATGAATATTTTCTGAAATCGAGATGACACTACAAGGACAAAAGTTTCATAAGTACAAATAAATAAACATATATAGAGAGAGACAGTATATTTGGAAAAATCACACTCACAGTTTGTAAGAATCTCTGCTCAAGATCTTTGAACTGTTCACTGTTTTTGTCCATGAGTTCAGGCACAAAAGGTTCATTTAATCCAACATTGATAGTGTATGCCAGACCATCTGAAGTTATACTTGGTGCAGCTGATGTTGTTGTAACAGTTGAGGGTGAGCTTCCTGTAAATAATAAAATACACATATATGTAAAAACTGATAGCAATTTGTATGATCTTTTCCATGTCAGTCTAAATATTGAACTTTTACAATCTTTTTTATACGAAATTACTACAATAATAACAGATTGTGAGCGTCCACGTACCAACAAGTGTGACAGAGGTTATTGTCACAAGATTTGCTGTGCTGGAGGAATTATCCATAAGAGTCTTCCAAACAAATTCAACTGGAGGAAGTTCTGATGGTAGAAGATTTGGTTTGGCCTGAACGACTAGTTCAACTTCAACAGTACTTGCTTTGTTGTTTGACTTATTTTCCCTTTAAAAATAGAAAAAAAGAAGGAGGTAAGTGTGAACTGCACAGCTGCAGTAACTTTGTATGTCACTATGATTTCATTTGTGAGACTTACATGAATTGTTTAACCAGACAAACTTCAAACCATGAATATTTTCTGAAATCGAGATGACACTACAAGGACAAAAGTTTCATAAGTACAAATAAATAAACATATAGAGAGAGACAGTATATTTGGAAAAATCACACTCACAGTTTGTAAGAATCTCTGCTCAAGATCTTTGAACTGTTCACTGTTTTTGTCCATGAGTTCATGCACAAAAGGTTCATTTTAATCCAACATTGATAGTGTATGCCAGACCATCTGAAGTTATACTTGGTGCAGCTGATGTTGTTGTAACAGTTGAGGGTGAGCTTCCTGTAAATAATAAAATACACATATATGTAAAAACTTATAGGAATTTGTATGGTCTTTTCCATGTCAGTCTAAATATTGAACTTTTACAATCTTTTTTATACAAAATTACTACAATAATAACAGATTGTGAGCGTCCACGTACCAACAAGTGTGACAGAGGTTATCGTCACAAGATTTGCTGTGCTGGAGGAATTATCTATAAGAGTCTTCCAAACAAATTCAACTGGAGGAAGTTCTGATGGTAAAAGATTTGGTTTGGCCTGAACGACTAGTTCAACTTCAACAGTACTTGCTTTGTTGTTTGACGTATTTTCCCTGTAAAAATAGAAAAAAGAAGGAGGTAAGTGTGAACTGCACAGCTGTAGTAACTTTGTATGTCACTATGATTTCATTTGTGAGACTTACATTAATTTTTTAACCAGACAAACTTCAAACCATGAATATTTTCTGAAATCGAGATGAACACTACAAGGACAAAAAGTTTTCATAAGTACAAATAAATAAACATATATAGAGAAAGACAGTATATTTGGAAAAATCACACTCACAGTTTGTAAGAATCTCTGCTCAAGATCTTTGAACTGTTCACTGTTTTTTGTCCATGAGTTCATGCACAAAGGTTCATTTATTCCAACATTGATAGTGTATGCCAGACCATCTGAAGTTATACTTGGTGCAGCTGATGTTGTTGTAACAGTTGAGGGTGAGCTTCCTGTAAATAATAAAATACACATATATGTAAAAACTGATAGCAATTTGTATGATCTTTTCCATGTCAGTCTAAATATTGAACTTTTACAATCTTTTTTTATACGAAATTACGACAATAATAACAGATTGTGAGCGTCCACGTACCAACAAGTGTGACAGAGGTTATCGTCACAAGATTTGCTGTGCTGGTGGAAGTATCTATAAGAGTCTTCCAAACAAATTCAACTGGAGGAAGTTCTGATGGTAGAAGATTTGGTTTGGCCTGAACCACTAGTTCAACTTCAACAACAGTACTTGCTTTGTTTGTTTTGACGTCTTTTCCCCTGTAAAATAGAAAAAAAGAAGGAGGTAAGTGTGAACTGCACAGCTGCAGTAACTTTGTATGTCACTATGATTTCATTTGTGAGACTTACATGAATTGTTTAACCAGACAAACTTCAAACCATGAATATTTTCTGAAATTGAGATGACACTACAAGGACAAAAGTTTCATAAGTACAAATAAATATACATATACATACAAAGTATATTTGGAAAAATCACACTCACAGTTTGTAAGAATCTCTGCTCAAAATCTTTGAACTGTTCACTGTTTTTGTCCATGAGTTCAGGCACAAAAGGTTCATTTAATCCAACATTGATAGTGTATGCCAGACCATCTGAAGTTATACTTGGTGCAGCTGATGTTGTTGTAACAGTTGAGGGTGAGCTTCCTGTAAATAATAAAATACACATATATGTAAAAAACTTATAGCAATTTGTATGATCTTTTCCATGTCAGTCTAAAATATTGAACTTTTACAATCTTTTTTTATACAAAATTACTACAATAATAACAGATTGTGAGCGTCCACGTACCAACAAGTGTGACAGAGTTTATCGTCACAAGATTTGCTGTGCTGGTGGAAGTATCTATAAGAGTCTTCCAAACAAATTCAACTGGAGGAAGTTCTGATGGTAGAAGATTTGGTTTGGCCTGAACGACTAGTTCAACTTCAACAGTACTTGCTTTGTTGTTTGACGTATTTTCCCTGTAAAAATAGAAAAAAGAAGGAGGTAAGTGTGAACTGCACAGCTGTAGTAAGTTTGTATGTCACTATGATTTCATTTGTGAGACTTACATTAATTTTTTAACCAGACAAACTTCAAACCATGAATATTTTCTGAAATCGAGATGACACTACAAGGACAAAAGTTTCATAAGTACAAATAAATAAACATATATAGAGAAAGACAGTATATTTGGAAAAATCACACTCACAGTTTGTAAGAATCTCTGCTCAAGATCTTTGAACTGTTCACTGTTTTTGTCCATGAGTTCATGCACAAAAGGTTCATTTAATCCAACATTGATAGTGTATGCCAGACCATCTGAAGTTATACTTGGTGCAGCTGATGTTGTTGTAACAGTTGAGGGTGAGCTTCCTGTAAATAATAAAATACACATATATGTAAAAACTGATAGCAATTTGTATGATCTTTTCCATGTCAGTCTAAATATTGAACTTTTACAATCTTTTTTTATACGAAATTACTACAGTAATAACAGATTGTGAGCGTCTACGTACCAACAAGAGTGACAGAGGTTATTGTCACAAGATTTGCTGTGCTGGTGGAAGTATCTATAAGAGTCTTCCAAACAAATTCAACTGGAGGAAGTTCTGATGGTAGAAGTTTTGGTTTGGCCTGAACCACTAGTTCAACTTCAACAGTACTTGCTTTGTTGTTTGACTTGTTTTCGCTGGAAAAAGAGAAAAAGAAAGGAATAAGTGTGAACTCCACAGCTGCAGTAAAAAATATATGTCACTATGATTTCATTTGTGAGACTTACATGAATTGTTTAACCAGACAAACTTCAAACCATGAATATTTTCTGAAATCGAGATGACACTACAAGGACAAAAGTTTCATAAGTACAAATAAATAAACATATATAGAGAAAGACAGTATATTTGGAAAAATCACACTCACAGTTTGTAAGAATCTCTGCTCAAGATCTTTGAACTGTTCACTGTTTTTGTCCATGAGTTCAGGCACAAAAGGTTCATTTAATCCAACATTGATAGTGTATGCCAGACCATCTGAAGTTATACTTGGTGCAGCTGATGTTGTTGTAACAGTTGAGGGTGAGCTTCCTGTAAATAATAAAATATACATATATTTAAAAACTGATAGCAATTTGTATGATCTTTTCCATGTCAGTCGAAATATTGAACTTTTACAACCTTTTTTTATACGAAATTACTACAATAATAACAGATTGTGAGCATCCACGTACCAACAAGTGTGACAGAGTTTATCGTCACAAGATTTGCTGTGCTGGTGGAAGTATCTATAAGAGTCTTCCAAACAAATTCAACTGGAGGAAGTTCTGATGGTAGAAGTTTTGGTTTGGCCTGAACCACTAGTTCAACTTCAACAGTACTTGCTTTGTTGTTTGACGTCTTTTCCCTGTAAAAATAGAAAAAAGAAGGAGGTAAGTGTGAACTGCACAGCTGCAGTAACTTTGTATGTCACTATGATTTCATTTGTGAGACTTACATGAATTTTTTAACCAGACAAACTTCAAACCATGAATATTTTCTGAAATCGAGATGACACTACAAGGACAAAAGTTTCATAAGTACAAATAAATAAACATATATAGAGAAAGACAGTATATTTGGAAAAATCACACTCACAGTTTGTAAGAATCTCTGCTCAAGATCTTTGAACTGTTCACTGTTTTTGTCCATGAGTTCATGCACAAAAGGTTCATTTAATCCAACATTGATAGTGTATGCCAGACCATCTGAAGTTATACTTGGTGCAGCTGATGTTGTTGTAACAGTTGAGGGTGAGCTTCCTGTAAATAATAAAATACACATATATGTAAAAACTGATAGGAATTTGTATGGTCTTTTACATGTCAGTCTAAATATTGAACTTTTACAATCTTTTTTATACAAAATTACTACAATAATAACAGATTTTGAGCATCCACGTACCAACAAGTGTGACAGAGGTTATCGTCACAAGATTTGCTGTGCTGGTGGAATTATCTATAAGAGTCTTCCAAACAAATTCAACTGGAGGAAGTTCTGATGGTAGAAAGATTTGGTTTGGCCTGAACGACTAGTTCAACTTCAACAGTACTTGCTTTGTTGTTTGACGTATTTTCCCTGTAAAAATAGAAAAAAGAAGGAGGTAAGTGTGAACTGCACAGCTGTAGTAAGTTTGTATGTCACTATGATTTCATTTGTGAGACTTACATTAATTTTTTAACCAGACAAACTTCAAACCATGAATATTTTCTGAAATCGAGATGACACTACAAGGACAAAAGTTTCATAAGTACAAATAAATAAACATATATAGAGAAAGACAGTATATTTGGAAAAATCACACTCACAGTTTGTAAGAATCTCTGCTCAAGATCTTTGAACTGTTCACTGTTTTTGTCCATGAGTTCAGGCACAAAAGGTTCATTTAATCCAACATTGATAGTGTATGCCAGACCATCTGAAGTTATACTTGGTGCAGCTGATGTTGTTGTAACAGTTGAGGGTGAGCTTCCTGTAAATAATAAAATACACATATATGTAAAAACTTATAGCAATTTGTATGGTCTTTTCCATGTCAGTCTAAATATTGAACTTTTACAATCTTTTTTATACAAAATTACTACAATAATAACAGATTGTGAGCGTCCACGTACCAACAAGTGTGACAGAGTTTATCGTCACAAGATTTGCTGTGCTGGTGGAAGTATCTATAAGAGTCTTCCAAACAAATTCAACTGGAGGAAGTTCTGATGGTAGAAGATTTGGTTTGGCCTGAACGACTAGTTCAACTTCAACAGTACTTGCTTTGTTGTTTGACGTATTTTCCCTGTAAAATAGAAAAAAGAAGGAGGTAAGTGTGAACTGCACAGCTGTAGTAACTTTGTATGTCACTATGATTTCATTTGTGAGACTTACATTAATTTTTTAACCAGACAAACTTCAAACCATGAATATTTTCTGAAATCGAGATGACACTACAAGGACAAAAGTTTCATAAGTACAAATAAATAAACATATATAGAGAAAGACAGTATATTTGGAAAAATCACACTCACAGTTTGTAAGAATCTCTGCTCAAGATCTTTGAACTGTTCACTGTTTTTGTCCATGAGTTCAGGCACAAAAGGTTCATCTATTCCAACATTGATAGTGTATGCCAGACCATCTGAAGTTATACTTGGTGCAGCTGATGTTGTTGTAACAGTTGAGGGTGAGCTTCCTGTAAATAATAAAATACACATATATGTAAAAACTGATAGCAATTTGTATGATCTTTTCCATGTCAGTCTAAATATTGAACTTTTACAATCTTTTTTTATACGAAATTACTACAATAATAACAGATTGTGAGCGTCCACGTACCAACAAGTGTGACAGAGGTTATCGTCACAAGATTTGCTGTGCTGGTGGAAGTATCTATAAGAGTCTTCCAAACAAATTCAACTGGAGGAAGTTCTGATGGTAGAAGATTTGGTTTGGCCTGAACGACTAGTTCAACTTCAACAGTACTTGCTTTGTTGTTTGACTTATTTTCCCTGTAAAAATAGAAAAAAAGAAGGAGGTAAGTGTGAACTGCACAGCTGCAGTAACTTTGTATGTCACTATGATTTCATTTGTGAGACTTACATGAATTGTTTAACCAGACAAACTTCAAACCATGAATATTTTCTGAAATTGAGATGACACTACAAGGACAAAAGTTTCATAAGTACGAATAAATATACATATACATACAAAGTATATTTGGAAAAATCACACTCACAGTTTGTAAGAATCTCTGCTCAAGATCTTTGAACTGTTCACTGTTTTTGTCCATGAGTTCAGGCACAAAAGGTTCATTTAATCCAACATTGATAGCGTATGCCAGACCATCTGAAGTTATACTTGGTGCAGCTGATGTTGTTGTAACAGTTGAGGGTGAGCTTCCTGTAAATAATAAAATACACATATATTTAAAAACTGATAGCAATTTGTATGATCTTTTCCATGTCAGTCGAAATATTGAACTTTTACAACCTTTTTTTTATACGAAATTACTACAATAATAACAGATTGTGAGCGTCCACGTACCAACAAGTGTGACAGAGGTTATCGTCACAAGATTTGCTGTGCTGGTGGAAGTATCTATAAGAGTCTTCCAAACAAATTCAACTGGAGGAAGTTCTGATGGTAGAAGATTTGGTTTGGCCTGAACCACTAGTTCAACTTCAACAGTACTTGCTTTGTTGATTGACTTATTTTCCCTGTAAAAATAGAAAAAGAAGGAAATAAGTGTGAACTGCACAGCTGCAGTAAAAGATATATGTCACTATGATTTGAACTGTGAGACTTACATGAATTGTTTAACCAGACAAACTTCAAACCATGAATATTTTCTGAAATCGAGATGACACTACAAGGAAAAAATTTTCATAAGTACAAATAAATAAACATATATAGAGAAAGACAGTATATTTGGAAAAATCACACTCACAGTTTGTAAGAATCTCTGCTCAAGATCTTTGAACTGTTCACTGTTTTTGTCCATGAGTTCAGGCACAAAAGGTTCATTTAATCCAACATTGATAGTGTATGCCAGACCATCTGAAGTTATACTTGGTGCAGCTGATGTTGTTGTGACACATGACGGTGGGCTTTCTGTAAATAGTATAATTTACAAATATTTATACAAACAAAATTACAACTTGTAATATATTTTACACATCAGGGTAATCACTATTAGAATCAAGTTCATACAATATTATTATTTCAAAAACAATTGATTTTGGGAATCTACGTACCCACAACTGTGGCTGAGCTTATAGCCACCCTGGTTGCTGTGCTGGTGGAAGTATCTATAAGAGCCTTGCAAACAAATTCATCTGGAGGAAGTTCTGATGGTAGAAGATTTGGTTTGGCCTGAATCACTAGTTCAACTTCAACAGTACTTGCTTTGTTCTTCGGCTTCTTTTCCCTGTAAAAGAAGAAATAAATAAATTAGAGTTTACTCACAACTGCAATAAAGGTCATATGTCATATGGTTTCATTTGTGAGACTCACTTGAATTTTTTAATCCGACAAATGCCAAACCATGAATATTTCCTGAAACTGAGACTACACTAAAAAGACAAACATTTCAAAAGTAAGAATAAAAATACATAAAACCAAATATATATTGGGACAAATCACACTTACAGCTTGTAAGCATCTCTGCTCAAGATTTTTGAATTGTTTGCTGTTCTTGTCTTCAAGTTCAGGAACAAAAGGGTCATCTAACCCAACATTGATAGTGTATGTCAAGCCATCAGATGTTGTACTTGTTGCTGCTGATGTTGTTGCTAAAAATATAAATCATGGACAGAAAAGAAACGAAAAATCAACAATGGTCATGGAAATAACTTGAAACAAAGAAAAGTAATAATACATAAAAACATAAATAAACATAAATAACCAATGAATTTGATTTGCATGTAACAAACTAAAGAAACTGGTCTGGACAAAAATGATGGTACCCCTAGAAAAGATTGTAAATAAATGAACAATAGGGACATGTTAAACTTAGGTGTGTCTCTAATCTGCATCACAGGTGTCTTCAAACTTGTCCTCAGTCAGTCTGCCTGTGGGTGACATGTGTCATTGTGCTGTTTGGAGACATGATGGAGACAACACTGAACATGGACCAGAGAAAGTGAAGAAGAGAACTGTGTCTGGAGACTAGAAAGAAAATGATGGACAAGCAGGATAAAGATAAAGACAATAAGACCATCTCCAAGCAGCTTGATGTTCCTGTGATTACAGTTACACATGTTCTTCAGAAGTTTAAGGTCCACAGGACTGAAGCCAACCTCCGAGAATGTTGTCGCAAGAGGAAAATTGATAACAAATTGAAGAAATGTATCATACGAATGGAACCAAAGAGACCTGCAAAAGAAATTAAATGTGAACTTGAAGGGCAAAGTACATCAGTGTTAGATCACACCATCCATCACTGTTTGAACCAAAGTGGACTTCATGTGAGGACACCACTGCTGAGAACAAATCATAAAAAAGTGAGACTGTAATTTCTCACAGTGCATATTGACAAGCCACAAAGCTTCTGGGAGAATTTTCTTTGGACAGATGGTACAAAACTAGAGCTCTTTGGCAAGACACATCAGCTCTATGTTCACAGACGCAAAAATGAAGCTCACTACGAAAAGAACACTGTCCCTACTGTGAAGCCTGGAGGAGGCTTGGTTTTGTTCTAGAGCTGTTTTGCTGCATCTGCCACAGGGTGTCTTGAATCTGTGCAAAATATAATGGAATCTCAAAACTTTCAAGGTATTTTGGACCAAAATGTGTCGCCTAGCATCAGAAAGCTTGGTCTCAGTCATAGGTCATGGGATTTCCAACAGGATAATGACCCAAAACACACAGCTAAAAACACCCAAGAATGGCTAAGAACAAAACATTGGACTTTTCTGCAGTGGTCTGTGAGCCCAAATCTCAATTCTCTTGAACATCTGTGAAAGGAGCTGAAAGATGCTGTCTGGAGAAGGAACCCTTCAAACCTAAGACAACTAGAGCAATTTACTCATGAGAAATGGGTCCAAATACCTGTTGACCAATGCAAAAGTCTCACTGACAGTTACAGAAATCGTCTGCTTGCAAAGTTTGCCTCAAAAGGTTTTGCAACAAAATATTAAGTGAACCCTCAATTCACACCAAAGCGCAACGGCGAGTAAGCGCAGCAGCACAGCACATGAGCAGCAGACATGCAGGTTTGGCTTTCCATTTTAACCAGTCTGACAATCCACACTGGCAGTGTCATACGCTAATTCTACAGCGTCTCCAAGGTTTTCAGCAGGGGAAGACAGGAAATAAACACGCAGTGTCAAAATAAACTCTCGATGTCCTTTCAAAATAACTTAACCAAAGTCAAGACAGCGACGTAAACAACACGCACTACATCCAAGAAAAGGTTAATGATGGGCGATGAAAAGTTAATCCTCAAAGTGGAGAAATATAACGTAATTTACAGTGTCAGAGGTCAATTCTACAAAGACTCAGGACTAAGCCACGACAAAGCCAGAACTGAACCAGGACTCACTGTCTAAATGTGCTTGGAGGTCCGCCAGTGTATACTGTCAAGTGACTACAGGCAAAAGGACCGGCTCAGAGCTCCGCGCCCCACGGAGGTATGTACAGCCATCACCTGATTGCGCTTTTCGTCACTCCGTGGGCTCAGGGGCTCTCGGGGTCTCTCGGTCTCTCTCTATCTCTTTCTCTCTCTCTCTCTCTCTCTCTCTCTCTCTCTCTCTAAGCTTAGTCCTGGTTTAGTCCTGGTTTAGTCCTGACATAGTCCTCGTGTAGTCCTGGTTTAGTCCTGACCCCCCCGCATACCCGTGTTAAAATCGGTGCAGGATTCTGTATCATGATATAAACGTATAGGCTTAATTACCTCTACGTACATAAGGTTTTAATCACACTTGTAATGTATATTACGTGAACCAATAATTATAGGTGAATTTACCTTATTAGAGAAAAAAAAAGATGTGTTTTATGTGAGTGTTAATAGATTTAAACCTCATTAAACCGCAAATACAAGATGAAGTAGAAGAGTAGCTTTATAGATAGAGATATTGTAAACTTTTTTACAATATCTAAAATAAAATCAGCCATAACCATCTTAAATGCATTCTGCAGTTCTACACTTAATGCAATAAACTTAATACACATTCTAACTTAATACACCTTAACATTAAAAAAAAAAAAAAAAAAAAAGCGTTAAGAACAAAAAGCAAGTACAAAATGTGATGTCTGAAAACAGGCTGGCATAGCAGGAGCATCTCTGATGCTCTGGTGTGAATTGAAACTTTTAAATTTACACATGCATGCAGCTCCGCCTACGTTAAGCATTGCTGCAGCTCCTGGTGTGAATTCGGGGTAAGCTTACCATAACTTTTGTCCAGGCCAGTTTCATTATTTTGTTTTTTTGTAATAATTCTGTTGAACCACAGGTGGAAAAACAATGTTTGACAATTTTTTACTTTCATTGCCAGAGGGGCACCAACAATTTTGACCACGTCTGTGTGTGTGTGTGTGTGTGTGTGTGTGTATATATATATATATATATATATATATATATATATATATATTTATTTATTTATTTTATTTTTTTTTTTTACAGGTCAGAGTAGTCATTGAAGTTTAGAATAAATTTTATATTATTATAATATTATTATTAAAAAACTTATTATTTAAAAAAAAACATACCCACAACTGTGGCTGAGCTTATAACCACACTGATTTCTCTGCTGGTGGAAGTATCTGTTAGAGCCTTGCAAAGAAAATCAGCTGGAGGAAGTTCTGTGCGTGGAATATTTGGTTTGACCTGAATCACGAGTTCAACTTCAACAGTACTTGCTTTGTTCTTTGGGTTCTTTTTCCTGTATAAAAAGGAGAGTTAAGAGGGTACTGCACAGCTATAAAGATATATGTCACTAGGAATTCATTTATGAAACTCACTTGATTATTTCAACCCGGCAAATGCAAAACCATGAATATTTTTTGAAAATGGCATGACACTACAAGGACAAACGTTTCATGAGTAAAAATTAATATACATATGACTGTATATATTGGGACAAATCACACTTACAGTTTCTTTAAATCTCTGCTCAAGATCTTTGAATAGTTTACTGTTCGTGTCCTCAAGTTCAGGCACAAAGGGTTCATCTAATCCAACATTGGCAGTGTATGCCATGTCTGAAGTTGTACATGGTGCTGCTGCTGTTGTAGTTTGAGCAGCTGGTGTTGTTGCAACAGATGTGTGTGGGCTTTCTGTAAATTGTACAATATATATTTTTGTATAAAAAAGATTAGCCAAATAAATGATCTTTTACATCTCAGTGTAAACATTGATTTTTTGAATACATTATATAGCATAATAATAAAACAATAAATTTTGGTTCTCAACATACCCACAACTGTAGCTGAGTTTATAGCCACACTGGTTTCTCTGCTTGTGGAAGTATCTGTAAGAGCCTTGCAAACATATTCAACTGGAGGAAGTTCTGTCCATGGAATATTTGGTTTGAACTGAATCACTAGTTCAGCTTCAACAGTACATGCTTTGTTCTTTGGATTCTTTTCCCTGTAAAAGAAAATAAAAAGAAGGGGATAAGAGTCTGTTGCACAGCTGCAATAAAGGTTTTATGTCACTATGTTTTCATTTATGAGACTCACTTGAATATTTTAACCCAGCAAATGCAAAACCATGAATATTTTTTGAAAATGAGACGACACTGGAAGGACAAAAGTTTGATAAATAAGAATAAATATACATATGTCCATATATATTGAGATAAATTACACTTACAGTTTGTATTAATCTCTGCTCAAGATCTTTGAACTGTTCACTGTTTTTGTCCATGAGGTCAGCCACAAAAGGTTCATCTAATCCAACACTGGCGGTGTATGTCATGTCTGAAGTTGTACATGGTGCTGCTGCAGTTGTAACAGGAACCGTTGAAATTGTATTTGGTGCCGAGGTGTTGCAAGCTTGAATTGTAGAGGAGGCAGTTTTTGTAGCTGGGACACCTGTAACTGTAGTTGATACAGTGGTTGCTGTCAGTGAGTTGACAAATGCTGTAGATGAATTCGGGCCAGCTGTAGTTGTGGTAGTTGGTGCTTTTGACATTGTTGTTGGAGCGGCTGTAGTATGGACTGTTTTTCCTGCAGTAGTAGCAGTTGAAGATGTAGTAGTAGTAGTTGGGGATGCAGTAGTAGTAGTGGGCACTGTTATAGAAGTAGTATTTATTAATGCAGTTGTTGTTTTTGTTGTTGTGACAGTTGTAATAGTTGGTATTGCCACAGTGGTAGTTAGACCTACAGTAGTAGTTCTTGTAGCAGCACTGGGAGTAGTGACTGGGAGAGCAGTCATTGTAGTTGGTAATACAGTAGGAGTAGTAGCTGTTGTTGTCACATTACTGTTTGTTGGGACTGCAGTTGTAGAAGTTTGGGCCAGAGTTGTATAAGCTGGTGCCACCGCCGTACTATTTAGCACTGCAGATGTATTAGTTGGTAATGTAGTCATTGTAGTTGGTGCCACAGTTGTAGTTAGGTCTACATTTGCTGTTGAGACTATAGTAGTAGGAGCTGGGCCTGCAGTAGTAGTAGTTAGGGCTACTGTAGAAGTTGGGGCTGCAGTAGTTTGAGATGCAGTAGTAGTTGCGGCTGCAGTAGTAGTAGCTGGGGCTGCAGTAGTTTGAGCTGCAGTAGTAGAAGTTGGAGCTGCAGTAGTAGTAGTTGTGGCTGCAGTAGTAGTAGCTGGGGCTGCAGTTGTGGTAGTTGTGGCTGCATTTGTGGTGGTTGGGGCTGCCGTAGTATTAGTAGTTGGGGCTGCTGTAGTTTGAGATGCAGTAGTAGTAGTTCTGGCTGCAGTATTAGTAGTAGTTAAGGCTGCAGTAGTTTGAGGTGCAGTAGTAGTAGTTGCGGGTGCAGTAGTAGTAGCTGGGACTGCAGTTGTAGTAGTTGGGGCTGCCGTAGTAGTAGTAGTAGTTGGGGCTGCAGTAGTAGTAGTAGTAGTTGGGGCTGCAGTAGTAGTAGTTGGGGCTGCAATAGTTGGAGATACAGTACTAGTAGTTGCTGGGGATGCAGTAGTAGTAGTTAGGGCCGCCATAGTAGTAGTAGTTGGAGATGCAGTAGTAGTAGTTGCGGCTGCAGTAGTAGTAGGTGGGGCTGCAGTTGTAGTAGTAGTAGTAGTAGTTGGGACTGTAGTTGTTTTAGATGCAGTAGTAGAAGTTGCAGGAGTAGGAGTTTGGATTGTAGTAGTAGTAGTTAGGGCTGCCGTAGTATTAGTCGTTGGGGCTGCAGTAGTTGGAGATGCAGTAGTAGTAATTGCAGCTGCAGTAGTAGTAGTTGGGGCTGCAGTAGTTGGAGATGCAATACTAGTAGTTGCGGCTGCAGTAGTAGTAGCTGGGGCTGCAGTAGTTTGAGATGCAGTAGTAGTACTTGCGGCTGCAGTAGTAGTAGCTGGGGCTGCAGTTGTAGTACTTGGGGCTGCCGTAGTAGTAGAAGTTGGGGCTGCAGTAGTTTGAGCTGCAGTAGTAGTAGTTGCAGCTGCAGTAGTAGTAGTTAGGGCTGCCGTAGTAGTAGCTGTTACTGCAGTAGTTGGAGATGCAGCAGTAGTAGCTGGGGCTGCAGTTGTGGTAGCTGGGGCTGCCGTAGTAGTAGAAGTTGGGGCTGTAGTTGTTTGAGATGCAGTACTAGTAGTTGCAGCTGCAGTAGTAGTAGTTGGGGCTGCAATAGTAGTTACGACTGCCGTAGTAGTAGAATTTGGGGCTGCAGTAGTTTGAGATGCAGTAGTAGTAATTGTGGCTGCAGTAATAGTAGTTGCGGCTGCAGTAGTAGTCGTAACTGAAGCTGCAGTTGTACTAGTTGGGGCTGCAGTTGTAGTAGTTACGGCTGCCGTAGTAGTAGTAGTTGGGGCTGCAGTAGTTTGAGATGTGGTAGTAGCAGTTGCGGCTGCAATAGTAGTAGCTGGGGCTGCAGTTGTAGTAGTTGGGGATGTCGGAGGAGTAGTAGTTGAGGCTGCAGTAGTAGTGGTAGTTGGGGCTGCAGTTGTAGTAGCTGGGGCTGCACTTGTAGTAATTTGGGCTGCCGTAGTAGTAGTAATTGGGGCTGCAGTAGTTTGAGATGCAGTAGTAGTCGTTGAGGCTGCAGTAGTAGTAGCTGGGGCTTCAGTAGTAGAAGTTGAGGCTGTCATAGTAGTAGTAGTTAGGGCTACATTAGTAGTAGCTGGGGCTGCAGTTGTACTAGTTGGAGCTTCCGTAGAAGTAGTAGTTGCGGCTGCAGTTGTAGTAGTTGGGGCTGCCGTAGTAGTAGTAGTTGGGGTTGCAGTAGTTTGAGATGCAGTAGTAGTAGTTGCGGCTGCACTAGTAGTAGTTGGGACTGCAGTAGTTTGAGATGAAGCAGGAGTTAAGGCTGCCATAGTAGTAGTTGGGACTGCAGTAGTTTGAGATGCAGCAGTAGTAGTTGCGGCTGCAGTAGAAGTAGCTGGGGCTGCAGTTGTAGTAGTTAGGGCTGCCGTTGTAGTAGTAGTTGAGGCTCCAGACGTTGGAGATGCAGTAGTAGTAGTTGTGGCTGCACTAGTAGTAGCTGGGACTGCAGTAGTTGTAGTTGGGGCTGCAGTAGTTGGAGATGCAGTACTCGTAGTGGCAGCTGCACTAGTAGTAGTAGCAGGGGCTGCAGTAGTTTGAGATGCAGCAGTAGTAGTTGTGGCTGCAGTAGTAGTAGTAGTAGTGGGGCTGCAGTAGTAGTAGCTGGGGCTGCAGTTGTAGTAGTTGTGGCTGCCGTAGTAGTAGTAGCTGGGGTTTCAGTAGTTGGAGATGCAGCAGTAGTAGTTGTGACAGCAGTAGTAGTAGCTGGGGCTGCAGTTGTAGTAGTTGTGGCTGCCTTAGTAGTAGCTGGGGCTGCAGTAGTAGTAGTTGGGGCTGCAGTAGTTGAAGATGCAGTACTAGTAGTGGCAGCTTCAGTAGTAGTAGTTGCGGCTGCACTAGTAATAGTTAGGGATGCTGTAGTAGTAGAGGTTGCAGTAGCTGAAGATGCAGTACTAGCAGGGGCTGCTGTAGTAGTAGTTGCTGGGGCTGCAGTAGTTGGAGATGCAGTACTGCAGTAGTTGGTAGTAGCTGTTGTAGTAGTTGTGGATGCCGTAGTAGTAGTAGCTGGGACTGCAGTTGTTGGAGATGCAGTAGTAGTAGTTGCGACTGCAGTAGTAGTAGCTGGGGCTGCAGTTGTAGTAGTTGGGGCTGCAGTTGTAGTAGTTGGGGCTGCCGTAGTAGTAGTAGTTGGGGCTGCAGTAGTTTCAGATGCAGTAGTAGTAGTTGCAGTAACTGTAGACGTAGTTGGGGCTGCAGTAGTAGTAGTTAGGGATGCTGTAGTAGTAGGGGCTGCAGTAGTTTGAGATGCAGCAGTAGTAGTTGCGGCTGCACTAGTAGTAGTTGGGACTGCAGTAGTTTGAGATGAAGCAGGAGTTAAGGCTGCCAGTAGTAGTAGTTGGGACTGCAGTAGTTTGAGATGCAGCAGTAGTAGTTGCGGCTGCAGTAGTAGTAGCTGGGGCTGCAGTTGTAGTAGTTAGGGCTGCCGTTGTAGTAGTAGTTGAGGCTCCAGACGTTGGAGATGCAGTAGTAGTAGTTGTGGCTGCACTAGTAGTAGCTGGGACTGCAGTAGTTGTAGTTGGGGCTGCAGTAGTTGGAGATGCAGTACTCGTAGTGGCAGATGCACTAGTAGTAGTAGCAGGGGCTGCAGTAGTTTGAGATGCAGCAGTAGTAGTTGTGGCTGCAGTAGTAGTAGCTGGGGCTGCAGTTGTAGTAGTTGTGGCTGCTGTAGTAGTAGTAGTAGCTGGGGCTGCAGTAGTTGGAGATGCAGTAGTTGTCGTTGCGACTGCAGTAGTAGTAGCTGGGGCTGCAGTTGTAGTAGTTGTGGCTGCCGTTGTAGTAGTAGCTGGGGTTTCAGTAGTTGGAGATGCAGCAGTAGTAGTTGTGACAGCAGTAGTAGTAGCTGGGGCTGCAGTTGTAGTAGTTGTGGCTGCCTTAGTAGTAGCTGGGGCTGCAGTTGTAGTAGTTGGGGCTGCAGTAGTTGGAGATGCAGTACTAGTAGTGGCAGCTGCAGTAGTAGTAGTTGCGGCTGCACTAGTAATAGTTAGGGATGCTGTAGTAGTAGAGGTTGCAGTAGCTGAAGATGCAGTACTAGCAGGGGCTGCTGTAGTAGTAGTTGCTGGGGCTGCAGTAGTTGGAGATGCAGTAGTAGTAGTTGCGGCTGCACTAGTCGTAGCTGGGGCTGCAGTAGTTTGAGAGACAGTAGTAGTAGTTGCAGTAACTATAGACGTAGTTGGGGCTGCAGTAGTAGTTAGGGCTGCTGTTGTAGTAGTTGGGACTGCAGTAGTTTGAGATGCAGCAGTAGTAGTTCCGGCTGCAGTATTAGTAGCTGGGGCTGCAGTTGTAGTAGTTGGGGCTGCCGTAGTTGTAGTAGTTGGGGCTGCCGTAGTAGTAGTAGTTACGGCTGCAGTAGTAGTAGTAGATGGGGCTGCAGTAGTTGGAGATGCAGTACTAGTAGTTAAAGCTGCAGTAGTAGTAGTTTGGGCTGCCGTAGTAGTAGTTGCGACTGCAGTAGTTGGAGATGCAGCAGTAGTAGTTGCAGTAACTGTAGACGTAGTTGGGGCTGCAGTAGTTGGAGATTCAGTACTAGTAGTGGCAGCTGCTGTTGTAGTAGTTGTGGATGCCGCAGTAGTAGTAGCTGGGGCTGCAGTAGTTGGAGATGCGGTACTAGTAGTAGCAGCTGCAGAAGTAGTAGTTGCGGCTGCAATAGTAGTAGTTAGGGATGCTGTCGTCGTCGGGGCTGCAGTAGTTGGTGATGCAGCAGTCGTAGTTGCGGCTGCAGTAGTAGTAGTTGGGACTGCAGTAGTTTGAGATTCAGCAGTAGTAGTTGCGACTGCAGTAGTAGTAGTTAGGGATGCTGTAGTTGCTGGGGCTGCAGTAGTTGGAGATGCAGTAGTACTAGTTGCAGTAACTGTAGACGTAGTTGGGGCTGCAGTAGTAGTAGTTAGGGCTGCCGTAGTAGTAGCTGGGGCTGCAGTTGTAGTGGTTGTGGCTGCCGTAGTAGTAGTAGCTGGGGCTGCAGTAGGTGGAGATGCAGTACTAGTAGTAGTTAAAGCTGCAGTAGTAGTAGTTTGGCTGCCGTAGTAGTAGTTGGGACTGCAGTAGTTGGAGATGCAGCAGTAGTAGTTGCAGTAACTGTAGACGTAGTTGGGGCTGCAGTAGTTGGAGATTCAGTACTAGTAGTGGCAGCTGCTGTTGTAGTAGTTGTGGATGCCGCAGTAGTAGTAGCTGGGGCTGCAGTAGTTGGAGATGCAGTACTAGTAGTGGCAGCTGCAGTAGTAGTAGTTGCGGCTGCAATAGTAGTAGTTAGGGATGCTGTAGTAGTCGGGGCTGCAGTAGTTGTGATGCAGCAGTCGTAGTTGCGGCTGCAGTAGTAGTAGTTAGGGATGCTGTAGTAGTCGGGGCTGCAGTAGTTGGAGATGCAGCAGTCGTAGTTGCGGCTGCAGTAGTAGTAGTTGGGACTGCAGTAGTTTGAGATGCAGCAGTAGTAGTTGCGGCTGCAGTAGTAGTAGCTGGGGCTGCAGTTGTAGTAGTTGGGGCTGCCGTAGTAGTAGTAGCTGGGGCTGCAGTAGTAGTTGCGACTGCAGTAGTAGTAGTTGGGGCTGCAGTTGTAGTAGTTGGGGCTGCCGTAGTAGTAGTAGCTGGGGCTGCAGTAGTTGGAGATGCAGTAGTAGTAGTTGCGGCTGCAGTAGTAGTAGCTGGGGCTGCAGTTGTAGTGGTTGTGGCTGCCGTGGAAGTTGTAGCTGGGGCTGCAGTAGTTGGAGATGCAGTAGTAGTAGTTGTGGCTGCCGTAGTAGTGGTAGCTGCGGCTGCAGTAGTTGGAGATGCAGTAGTAGTAGTTGCAGTAACTGTAGACGTAGTTGGGGCTGCCGTAGTAGTAGTTGGGGCTGCAGTAGTTGGAGATGCAGTACTAGTAGTTAAAGCTGCAGTAGTAGTAGTTGCGGCTGCCGTAGTAGTAGTTTGGACTGCAGTAGTTTGAGATGCAGCAGTAGTAGTTGCAGTAACTGTAGACGTAGTTGGGGCTGCAGTAGTAGTTAGGGATGCTGTAGTAGTAGGGGCTGCAGGAGATTCAGTACTAATAGTGGCAGCTGCTGTTGTAGTAGTTGTGGATGGCGTAGTAGTAGTAGCTGGGACTGCAGTTGTTGGAGATGCAGTAGTTGTAGTTGCGANAAGCTACACGCGTCTTTAGTGTTACCGGGGTCAAATTTGACCCGTGATTTAACTCAGCCTGAAATACTTAAAAACACTTAGATATCATCCAATATTGTTTTTCCCCTCATAACTAACTTAGATTGTCATGTCCATGGAAATTTTTATTTTTTTTTTTTTTTGGCTGCACAGACCTTTATCTTAAATATACCACTTTTTTTGTATTACAAAAATGCTTAAATTCACTATTATATTTCCTATATGATAAATTTGTAATTATATTATATAATTATACTATAATCATAATAATATATATAATACATATAATATAAATCTAATTTATATAAGTATAATTTATTGGGTGTCAGAGGCTTTGGTGACCATGAACTGTCACTTTTTCTTGACTTGAAGACGTCTCTTTCAGTCTTTGTGACATCTGGGTTCTCCTCACCCATGTGTGCTCTTTTCAGGGTCATACTGAACCTCATCCTCATCCACAGACGTATATATGAATGGACATAACTAACGCTGTAGCCACCGCGTTCCAAATAGAAAGTTCTCCAGGAGGCTCTTCCGGCTCCTTCTGACTCTGGCTCCAATTGACTTATGTTAGGATCTTGTCGTCCTTCTCTCTGTACCTGCTGCTGTTGAACCTCGTCATTTTGGTCTTAAAAATTACGTATTACCTGCGACACATGATCCTGATTTTTTTTTTTTTTTGGCTGTTTTGTCCGTCCAAAAATCCTATTCATAACATAAACCTGCTCTAGATTCACTCCTGTAACCGTGAGCTTCATTTGAGCGGCGCCAAACGCTGTGGTGACGTCACACTCACTTAGTCCACTTCTTTTATTCGTCTGTGCCCTCATCCTCATCCTCAGATACATCTTCCTCAGCTCACTTTCCTCTCTGTCTTCAGAATCACTTATGACCAAAAATCTGATCCAGCGCCCATAAACAGTGAACCTGCTCATGTTGACTGATGCTGCAACAGATACAGCTGATAATATCTCACTAAAACCCTGTTTATATATGACAATGTTTATTTTAGATCAAAATGTATAATGTGCTGCAAGAAGAGAAAGAGTTCACGTGGGTTGAAGACGACCTGTGTGTGTGGTGTTGTGTGTGTGTGTGTGTGTGGTGTTGTTTGTGTGTTTGTCTGGGACAACACTGAGCCATATTTGATCCACAGAGCAGCCTCAGCTTTGTAAGGATTGCATAAACAGCCACTATTCTCTGCCGGGTCATTTTTGACCCGTAACACCACAGATGTCACTTTTTTTCAGACCTTTACATTTACTATAAGGTGAAAATTGATTTTGTTGCGTTAAAATAGTTGTGTCTGAGGATTAGATGAAGCCTCATTCCGGTACAAAAAAGCAAATGGCAGTTTTTACATACCTAAACCTAACACAATATAAGGGTTAAAACAGGTCGTCTCAGAGCAGCTCCAACCACACTCTGGAGAGGGGCGAGCATACTGTGAACACAGCCAACCTCCAGCTGACTTACTCCAGTCTGTGGTGACAGTAAAAGTGTTTGGCATAGGGTACAAAGTGCTCAGCACATGTATGAATGGGCACTAAAGAGCTGCTGTTAGACACATTTATTTGACAAAGCAATTTGGAACGTCTTCAGCAAGTCGTGACTCCTCCAGCCATTGTCTGAGCCTGGGTTTGAGCAGGTGAGTTTGCCTCTATCTGTGCAGGTGAGCTTGTCTCTGTCTGCACAGGTAAGCCTGGGTCTGTCTGTGCAGGAAGGCTAAGCTTTGATCAGTCTTCCATTTTTCTCTGCTGTATAGTCTACAGCTTGTATAGTCCTCACATTGTATTTAGCCACAAGTTAAAGAAAAGACCATAATGTATAAGGGAAGCAAGCATCTTGAAGTGTGTTTTCAAAGAAAAAAGTTCAGCTGAGCTGATGGACTCTTATGGCTCATGGTGTGTATTTGTGGGGAATAATGTGCAGAGGGAACTTGACCGACCCAAAAGTAAACAAAACTTTTACTCAAGTAAAAGTACTGTTACTGATTTAGAAAATGAAAATCAGTCAATAATACACCAACTACCCAATTACAAAATGGAATTACATGTGTTACTGGCCATTTAATTTCTCACAAATTCCTATTCATGTTGACGCACTATCCAAAAGTGTGCATTTAAACACTTGCTCACTGACATTCCAAATGCATTAAATTAAACTGACACTTAATTAAACTGACACTTCCTGTAAATTAGTCTGTTAGTGGTCCAATGTAAATGTCTTTTGAGTTCTGGATAGAAGCAGAAACCTGTTGATTTCAAAAACGCGTCCAAATTACCACCTCTGATCCATTTTCTACCATTGTACAGATAAGATGGACCCACACTGCAACAACCTGTATAGGGTGTAAAAATCTACCTGGTTTGAAAAGGCTGAATGACATAGTAATATCTGGATTATCTGAAATGTTAACCATTTTTGTTACAACTGACACAATAGAGATTTTGAAAAAAGAATAAATGAAGCAATGAGACAGAAAGTGTGTTTGTTGTAAGCATTAATCAAAGCATTATTAAGCATAATCATTAAGCATTATTCAAAGGTTAGCTGTCAATATTCTGAGATGAAAAATCACCACAATCTTTTGTATGCAAAATCTATTTGGGTGGACCAATGTCAAAGTACTTAGGAGTGTCATAACACAGAGCCAAGAATGATGGATGACGGATGAGAGTTTTTCTCTGGGTCTTATAGTCTCAGCATAGCGGATCTATGTATCACACTGTGCGTCATTTACACTTTATCCAATAAGCATACATAAGGATGACCAAGGCTTGGATCTGAACAACTTCCGAATGTACTGGAGCCATAATTCACTTGCAGCACCTGTAGGAACTCAGCCTTTCATCTGATTTTGGTATGTAATGTCAGTGATTATATATAATATATATATATATATATATATATATAATATTATATATATATATATATATATAATATATATATTCGTGGAAATTTTTATATATATTATATATATATTAATATTACTTAATAATATCTAATTCACGAATACATCGTTTGACTTCGGTATAATATATATATTGTTTGTACCCTCTGCTTATTTATAAATCTGCAGATCTGTTCCTTCTGAGTTTAAAGACTTTTTTTTGTAGGAGACGAGGATAAATGTAAGGTATGATGATTGTGAACTTCTGCTATGGCTCTTAATTTATTTAATCTATTAATTACTAGTTGTTCTTCTGGTAGATATTTCATCTGTTTATTTCCATTTGTTTGGATATTATTATTATTATTATTATTATTATTATTATAGAATGCAATTTGTATTAATAAAAACAATTGAGAAACTTCTTAATTCTGAAAAAAGAAAGAAAGAAAGAAAAAACAACATTTTATTTATATTTCTGAGAATACTATGAGTTACAAGATTTATTTTAAGTACACATGCTGTACAATGGTTGAATAATTTCACAGTATAACATATGTGTAAACATCATTTACCCTCACTCTTTTAAATGTATTTGTGTCTGAAGACTTGAAAAGACTTGAAAATCTAAGTATAGGACTTGGACTGGATTTGGACTTGTGGACCACCGTCTTGGGACTTGACTCAGACGTGAGGTCAAAGATTGAGACTATCGTGGAATTAAGTGCCCTTATATTGCAAAATACAAACACAAAATAACTGCTGTTTGTTCTCTACTTTGCTTGCATAAGAAAATTAACAGTTTCAAACATGCTGTCAGATCCATGGTTGTTAACAAACACATTTAATGAACTGTCAACATGTAATCAACAACTGCGTAAATATAAATATCACAGGCATATGATGTAGTCTGTCCATGCGTGTTTCTGTTGGCCCTCTGTCTGGTTAAGATTAGGCACACATCTGGAATGGTTATAGTCATCAAAATATGCTTTTCTTTAGTGTAAAACAAGGTCAACTTCAATAAATTTATGTTTAAAACAATGGCCAGGCAGCTGTGGACTTTGTGTTTTTTTGGCATCGCCACTGTTTGTTTGCTTTTAGGAACCTGTGGATGGATGCCAGTCATAGCCAAGTGCTATATAAAACGTATGTTTTATATAGCACTTTTCATGGTAATATTGTAACAATAAAGACAGACCTGAAAAAAACAATTAGGGAGGGAGCAGGCATGTGTGGGGATTATATGCTGTGAGGTGTGGTTTGAGCTGTTTTTGAAGGTGTTTAGTGAATCTGAGTTTCCGATGTGAAGAGGGAGGGAGTTCCCCAGGGTGGTCCAGGGCTTTAACTGTGGGAGAGAAGATGTTAGATTCAGCTGACCGGTTATGTGAGTTATAGAATGGTAAATGGTCAAATTTTTCTATAGCGCTTTACCACCTTCAAGGCACTCAAAGCACTTTACAACAAGGAACCACTCACCCATTCACTCACCCATTCACTCACCAGTGTACACAGACACTGTGGGCAAGGTGGGTTAAGTGTCTTGCCCAAGACCAATGGCAGCATTCATCTGTGGAGCTGGAATCACACCAGCAACCTGTGGTTCGACCGCTCAACCTGTGATGTTTAGTTATGTTGAGGCAAGGATTCGAACCGCTGACCTTCAGATCAGGGCGAATGCTCTACCAATGAGTACCGCACCCATAGAAGGGCCTGTTTCATGGTGGGCTTTGTGATCAGGAGAATCATGAAACTGATGTGGCATGGATGCAGAACAGATAGTATGGTCTGCGAGGACGTGAGACTAGGAGAGTTTTAACTACTGAAGTTTTAGAGGTCGGAAGGGAGGCTATTGCAATAGTCAAGTCTGGAGGGGATGAAGGTGGGATAAGCATTTCAGCAATGGAGGGTGAGAAGGAGGCGGAGGCGGCCAATCACAGAGGGGAAGAAAGCAGTCTTGGTGATGTGGAGATATATGTTCTGAAGAAGAGGGTGGGGTTAAAGATGATTGCAAGGTTTTAGTATCTGAGGTGAGGCTAAACTGTGTGGTATATATGATGAGGTGAGAGGGCAAATTGTTGTTTAGAGTTTGAAGAAGTTGTGGTCATCAGGAGTTTATGGCAGTAAGAAGCAGTTGGAGAGGGGGAGGTGATAGTAGGGTAATGGTTTTGGTGGAGAGATATAGTAGATATTGTCGGGTGTAGCAATGAATTTGAGTCCATGTAGTGATGATGACCAAGGGGAAATATAGAGAATAACAAGGAGGGAACTGAGACCAAGCCTTGAGGGATTTCATAAGTAACTGGTGATGTGGATGATCAGTTATTGATAGAATGCAGTAGAATCAGTAGGAGACGTAGGACGTCAACAGAGTGAACAAACTATGATATATAATCAACTTGACTCACTGAATGGAATACCATTGATCAGGAAGACACAGAGAATCTGGGTCTGAGGTGGGAAGAGGTTGTTGTTGCTTTGATGATTTGCTGTTTTTGTGCCTATGGTGATATCAAGACTGGACAGGGATTTTGTACCACGGAATTTCTCACCGGTTGACTAATCCTCGTCTGTCTTGACCTCCCTCTAGCGTTCTTGAATGTTCCATTTCCATTCAGCTTCAAGGTTATCTTCACTTGAACAAATCCTTGTACAAATCCTTCCAGTCTGGATTCAGCATTCACCATAGCACAAAAACAGCAAATCATCAAAGCAACTAACAACCTCCTCCCCACCTCAGACTCCAGATCTCTCTGTGTCTTCCTGACTCAATGGGTCATTTCATTCAGTCTTCACTTCATCAGCATCACTAGTTTTGTTCACTCCTGGTTGACGTCCTACGTCTCCTACTGATTCTACTGCATTCTCATCAATAACTGATCATCCCACATCATCCCAGTTACTTATGAAATCCCTCAAGGCTTGGTGCTCAGTTCCCTCCTTGTTATTCTCTATATTATTCCCCTTGGTCACATCATCCACCTACATGGACTCAAATTTCATTGCTACACCGACAATACTCAACTATATCTCTCCACCAAAACCATTACCTCTACTATCACCTCCACCCTCTCCAACTGCTTCTTACTGCCATAAACTCCTGGATGACCACCAACTTCTTCAAACTCTACAACAAATTTGCCCTCTCACTCTCATCATATATAGCCACACAGTTAAGCCCTCACCTCAGATAACTAAAAACCTTGCAATCATCTTTAACCCCACCCTCTTCTTCAGAACATATATCTGCCACATCACCAAGACTGCTTTCTTCCACCTCTGTGATTGGCCGCCTCCGCCCCTCCTTCTCACCCTCCATTGCTGAAATGCTTATCCACACCTTCATCCCCTCCAGACTTGACTATTGCAATAGCCTCCCTTCACCGACCTTCTAAAACTTCAGTATGTTCAAAACTCTCCTATGTCTCACGTCCTCTGATCTGAAGGTCAGCGGTTCGAATCCTGCTCTCAACATAACTAAACATCACAGGTTGAGCGGTCAGATCCACTGACCCACAGGTTGGCTGGTGTGATTCCAGCTCCCACAGATGAATGCTGCCATTGTGTCCTTGGGCAAGACACTTAACCCACCTTGCCCACAGTGTCTGTGTACACTGGTGAGTGATGGGTGAGTGAATGGGTGAGTGAATGGGTGAGTGGTTCCTTGTTGTAAAGTGCTTTGAGTGCCTTGAAGGTGGTAAAGCGCTATAGAAAAATTTGACCATTTACCATTCTATAACTCACATAACCGGTCAGCTGAATCTAACATCTTCTCTCCCACAGTTAAAGCCCTGGACCACCCTGGGGAACTCCCTCCCTCTTCACATCGGAAACTCAGATTCACTAAACACCTTCAAAAACAGCTCAAACCACACCTCACAGCATATAATCCCCACACATGCCTGCTCCCTCCCTAATTGTTTTTTTCAGGTCTGTCTTTACTGTTACAATATTACCATGAAAAGTGCTATATAAAACATACGTTTTTATATAGCACTTGGCTATGACTGGCATCCATCCACAGGTTCCTAAAAGCAAACAAACAGTGGCGATGCCAAAAAAAAACACAAAGTCCACAGCTGCCTGGCCATTGTTTTAAACATAAATTTATTGAAGTTGACCTTGTTTTACACTAAAGAAAAGCATATTTTTGATGACTATAACCATTCCAGATGTGTGCCTAATCTTAACCAGACAGAGGGCCAACAGAAACACGCATGGACAGACTACATCATATGCCTGTGATATTTATATTTACGCAGTTGTTGATTACATGTTGACAGTTCATTAAATGTGTTTGTTAACAACCATGGATCTGACAGCATGTTTGAAACTGTTAATTTTCTTATGCAAGCAAAGTAGAGAACAAACAGCAGTTATTTTGTGTTTGTATTTTGCAATATAAGGGCACTTAATTCCACGATAGTCTCAATCTTTGACCTCACGTCTGAGTCAAGTCCCAAGACGGTGGTCCACAAGTCCAAATCCAGTCCAAGTCCTATACTTAGATTTTCAAGTCTTTTCAAGTCTTCAGACACAAATACATTTAAAAGAGTGAGGGTAAATGATGTTTACACATATGTTATACTGTGAAATTATTCAACCATTGTACAGCATGTGTACTTAAAATAAATCTTGTAACTCATAGTATTCTCAGAAATATAAATAAAATGTTGTTTTTTCTTTCTTTCTTTCTTTTTTCAGAATTAAGAAGTTTCTCAATTGTTTTTATTGATACAAATTGCATTCTATAATAATAATAATAATAATAATAATAATAATATCCAAACAAATGGGAATAAAGCAGATGAAAATTAATCTACCAGAAGAACCAACTAGTAATTAATGAGATTAAATAAATTAAGAGCCATAGCAGAAGTTCACAAATCTATCATAACCTTACATTTATCCTCGTCTCCTACAAAAAAAAAAGTCTTTAAACTAAGAAGGAACTAGATCTGCAGATTTATCAAATAAGCAGAGGGTACAAACAAATATATATTATACCCGAAGTCAAACGATGTAATTCGTGGAATTATATATATATAGTATATATATATATATATATATATATATATAAAATGATTCCACGAATATATATATATATATATATAATATATATATATATATATATATATATATATATATATATATATATATAATCACTGACATTACATACCAAAATCAGATGAAAGGCTGAGTTCCTACAGGTGCTGCAAGTGAATTATGGCTCCAGTACATTCGGAAGTTGTTCAGATCCAAGCCTTGGTCATCCTTATGTATGCTTATTGGATAAAGTGTAAATGACGCACAGTGTGATACATAGATCCGCTATGCTGAGACTATAAGACCCAGAGAAAAAACTCTCATCCGTCATCCATCATTCTTGGCTCTGTGTTATGACACTCCTAAGTACTTTGACATTGGTCCACCCAAATAGATTTTGCATACAAAAGATTGTGGTGATTTTTCATCTCAGAATATTGACAGCTAACCTTTGAATAATGCTTAATGATTATGCTTAATAATGCTTTGATTAATGCTTACAACAAACACACTTTCTGTCTCATTGCTTCATTTATTCTTTTTTCAAAATCTCTATTGTGTCAGTTGTAACAAAAATGGTTAACATTTCAGATAATCCAGATATTACTATGTCATTCAGCCTTTTCAAACCAGGTAGATTTTTACACCCTATACAGGTTGTTGCAGTGTGGGTCCATCTTATCTGTACAATGGTAGAAAATGGATCAGAGGTGGTAATTTGGACGCGTTTTTGAAATCAACAGGTTTCTGCTTCTATCCAGAACTCAAAAGACATTTACATTGGACCACTAACAGACTAATTTACAGGAAGTGTCAGTTTAATTAAGTGTCAGTTTAATTTAATGCATTTGGAATGTCAGTGAGCAAGTGTTTAAATGCACACTTTTGGATAGTGCGTCAACATGAATAGGAATTTGTGAGAAATTAAATGGCCAGTAACACATGTAATTCCATTTTGTAATTGGGTAGTTGGTGTATTATTGACTGATTTTCATTTTCTAAATCAGTAACAGTACTTTTACTTGAGTAAAAGTTTTGTTTACTTTTGGGTCGGTCAAGTTCCCTCTGCACATTATTCCCCACAAATACACACCATGAGCCATAAGAGTCCATCAGCTCAGCTGAACTTTTTTCTTTGAAAACACACTTCAAGATGCTTGCTTCCCTTATACATTATGGTCTTTTCTTTAACTTGTGGCTAAATACAATGTGAGGACTATACAAGCTGTAGACTATACAGCAGAGAAAAATGGAAGACTGATCAAAGCTTAGCCTTCCTGCACAGACAGACCCAGGCTTACCTGTGCAGACAGAGACAAGCTCACCTGCACAGATAGAGGCAAACTCACCTGCTCAAACCCAGGCTCAGACAATGGCAGGAGGAGTCACGACTTGCTGAAGACGTTCCAAATTGCTTTGTCAAATAAATGTGTCTAACAGCAGCTCTTTAGTGCCCATTCATACATGTGCTGAGCACTTTGTACCCTATGCCAAACACTTTTACTGTCACCACAGACTGGAGTAAGTCAGCTGGAGGTTGGCTGTGTTCACAGTATGCTCGCCCCTCTCCAGAGTGTGGTTGGAGCTGCTCTGAGACGACCTGTTTTAACCCTTATATTGTGTTAGGTTTAGGTATGTAAAAACTGCCATTTGCTTTTTTGTACCGGAATGAGGCTTCATCTAATCCTCAGACACAACTATTTTAACGCAACAAAATCAGTTTTCACCATTTTAGTAAATGGTAAAGGTCTGAAAAAAAAAAGTGACATCTGTGGTGTTACGGGTCAAAAATGACCCGGCAGAGAATGGTGGCTGTTTTATGCATCACTTACAAGCTGTAGGCTGCTCTGTGGATCAAATATGGCTCAGTGTGTCCCACAACACACACACACACACACACACACCCACCCACACACACACACACACACACACACACACACACACACAAAAAGGTCGTCTTCACCCACGTGAACTCTTCTCTTTCTTGCAGCACATTGATACATTTTGAATCTAAAATAAACATTGTCATATATAAACAGGGTTTTAGTGAGATATTATCAGCTGTATCTGTTGCAGCATCAGTCAACATGAGCAGGTTCACTGTTTATGAGGCGCTGGATCAGATCTTTGGTCATGACAGTGATTCTGAAGACAGAGAGGAAAGTGAAGCTGAGGAAGATGTATCTGAGGATGAGGATGAGGGCACAGACTGAATAAAAGAAGTGGACTAAGTGAGTGTGACGTCACCCACAGCGTTTGGCGCCGCTCAAATGAAGCTCACGGTCACAGGAGCGAATCTAGAGTCAGGTTATATGTTATGAATAGGATTTTTTGGACGGACAAAACAGCCAAAAAATAAAATAAAAATTCAGGATCATGTGTCGCAGGTTAATACGTATATTTTAAGACCAAAATGACGAGGTTCACAGCAGCAGGTACAGAGAGAAGGACGACAAGATCCTAACATAAGTCAATTGGAGCCAGAGTCAGAAGGAGCCGGAAGAGCCTCCTGGAGAACTTTCTATTTGGAACGCGGCGGCTACAGCGTTAGTTATGTCCATTCATATATACGTCTGTGGATGAGGATGAGGTTCAGTATGACCCTGAACAAGAGCACACATGTGGTGAGGAGAACCCAGATGTCACAAAGACTGAAAGAGACGTCTTCAAGTCAAGAAAAAGTGACAGTTCATGGTCACCAAGCCTCTTGACACCCAATATAATTATACTTATATAAATTAGATTTATATTATATGTATTATATATATAATTATTATGATTATAGTATAATTATATAATATAATTACAAATTTGATCACTATAGGAAATATAATTAGTGAATTTAAGCAGTTTTTGTCATCAAAAATGAGTGGTATATTTTAAGATAAAAGGTCTGTGCAGCCAAAAAAAAAAAAAATAATAAAAATGTTTCCATGGACATGAACACATACTAAGTTAGTTATGAGGGGAAAAACAATACTGGATGATATCTAGTGTTTTTAAGTATTTTCAGGCTGAGTTAAATCACGGGTCAAATTTGACCCGGTAACACTAAAGACGCGTATAGCTTTCTAACACAATACAAGGGTTAAGCACGAATCAAAATGTGATTGTTCACACCGGCCCAAGTGCACTGCTCTGGGAGAGAATGCTCTTTTACGGCCACCTGACTAATTACAGTGTAAAAATGACCTAAGTCTACAGATGATAATCTTGAAGCTCTATCAAATCAAATTATAATCAGATTTCTGTGTGTGAACATAGCCTGTGTCTTTTATATATTATGCATAATTTATAATGTTATTAGAGGTTAGAAGTCATTATTTTATGTTCAGATTGAACACGTATCTGTGTAGTATGTAGTAGTCTCTATATATGTGTTTACCCCTTGAACTGGATTGAGTTCGATGGGAGAGATTGAAGTTTCGAGGACATTTGACGTCAAAGCCATGCTTCTACCCATTGCTTTACATTACAGCCGTCATATGGGTCTTTGGGGTGTAGGAAAGACCGCACTCAAATCAACTGATTGGTCTTCATAAATGTTTATCACACACCTGACCTACTGTGATTCATCCAGCTGGCTCTTGTCTAGCCCCAACTCTCCACTGGTGGCCTTTTACCCCACTAGGTTAGGCCACCAACTCTTCACTGGTAGCATTTTACTAGTATAGGCTAATGAATGGGTATTGACAGAGCTATGCACTATACAACAGACAGTTATGGCTACTGCAATTTCAAGCCAAAGTGATAATTATCTTATCTTCTGCCTAAGTCTACTCGGTGCGCTATAGTTGTAACTTTCAGATTTAAATTGGACATAGGGTTAAGGCAACCAGCTCGTGCACTCGGCTCCTGGACTTGGACCGGATCACGGACCTGACTGGATCAGGACTTGGACCAGTTTTATTTCTTAATAATGAGCAATAGTACCCTTTTGGAGACAGAGCCAATAGGCCAGCGGATAGAGGATACACTCTGCTTCAGTCCTCTAGAGAAAGTAAGATGTTCATTGTTAAATAGTGTATAAGTTGCTCCTGTGTTCTTTCGTGTGCGTTGTTGGAGCAGAGCAAAGTGTTTCATGTCACAGACAGTTAAAGACAACACAACAACCAAAATGTTAATAAGGGCCAAAACTTAATTAAACTAAATTGCACAATAGTTATGTCCTCCATAGCCACTTAACTGACATAAACTAATAATAAATAATATTAAATAAAATAAATAATGGATGCATAAAATATGCATTTTAAAGGTGCCCTATGTAACATTTCTGGTAGCAGGTTAGTACCAGTTTATCTCTATGGAGATGCTACTGCTTTGTCTGTAATTTTGCACATTATGGTAAAGGTTTAAAAGAGCAAGAGAGAGAGATATGTTATTGATCCGGAGAAGAAAATTAGGCAACAATAAGAAATAAGAAATAATTGTCCATCCATCCATCCATCCAAAAAAACAAAAACAAAAAACTATTCTAATGGTTAGAAAATATAGTAAATCACAGTCAAACTAGCACTACAGACATATTCAGTCATTTATCTTTTTAAACATGGCACATTTGCTGTGTGGTATGTTAAAATATCTCATACAGCAAAAGAAGCAAAAAAAAAAAAAAAAAAAAAAAAAAAAGTATACAGACCAGTTGAACTGGATCTACTGCTCAGATTATTTGGTACAAAGTACTAACAATGACTCAGTGACCCACCCAATATTATGCAATATAAAAATAGATTGCACAAGAATGACAGGATTGATGGTTATTAAAAATCTCATGAGAACAAAAGGCCAATAGTATTTATTTATTTGTGCTTATGACAGGTTAATATAAATAATCACAATAAAAATAATAAGTAATAATAATAATATATTTGATTTATTAGGTGTCTTTGTAGACACGCAAGGAAGCCTTACAACAATAAACAAATACAATACTTTTTTTTATTTTTATTTATTGCTAATTTACTTCCCGGTTGGACAGGTGTTGCAATGCAATATTAGCTCCATGGTGACAAGCAAGTGACAGAACCAAAAACGTTACATAGTGCACCTTTAAACATCAAGGCAATAGTAGCCAAGCATCAAATAAACACAGCAGACATACTGCGCTGGTGTCTGCTCTATTGTTATAACCTATGACACCTGTGGATCATTCTGCTACAATTTGCACATTTTAAAACCCAATACTCATCTAAAACAACTTAATAAAAGACGCAAGCCCACTGACTTTTGTGTTAGAATTATATGGTGCCCAGTGGAAGCTGACATCTCTGACGGACAGCTGCGAGTGATGACTCTAGCAAGTTTTCAGAAGTTTAAAAGCTTCGACAAGTCGATTTTGTATAATAGTCCTGCTTTAAAAGTCAAGTGTGGCTAACATGTTCAATGTCGGGTTTATACTAAATACAAGTTAGGAGTAGTTTGGGACCCACACGGGTGAAGTGATTCAAACTAATGTGTGTTATACTGATCTCTGACCTCTCCTGAAAGATTCTATATGGAGTCTATTGTTCATCACAGCAGTCTGGAGTGGGTTATAGGCAGTAGTACTTTTCTGTGTTACCTTGATGTGGCAATCTTCAAGTGACCCATTCAGATACACCCACCGCACACAAATCTTGGTACAGTAAATGAAGTGTAGATGGAGCTCAACAATGAAGCCCACCCCCTGGTTCCGAAAGTATATTTCTCATATATATTTCTTAAAATAATTAAAAAATATATATTTCTCAAATAAATTTAAAATGTTACAGCTCAGGACTTATCAGCATTTCAATACAGTGACCGCAAGACCTGTCAATATTATTATTAACTACATAGCTGAGTAGCCTCAAAATGTATTTAGTCTTATTTTCCAAAAAATAATAAATAAATAAAAATTCCGAATAGGAGCAGGCAGTCACTGTTGAGCTCTATGCAGTATGAAGCTCTGTGTCACCTTTGGAGGGTCAGCTGATTTTGTACTTTACATTACTGTATTTCAGAATGCCATCAATCCATCCATTTTCTTCCGCTTATCCAGGGCCAGGTCGTAGCGGCACCAGTCTAAGCAGGGACTCTCAGACTTCCCTCACCCCAGACACTTCCTCCTCCGGGGGTACCACAAGGCGTTCCCAGGCCAGCCCTGGGGCCTCCTTCCGATAGGATGTACACCTCTTGAGGGAGGAGCCTTAAGAGGCATCTAGAGCAGATGCCCGAGCCACCTCAACTGGTTCCTCTCAATGGAGCGGCTCTACTCCAAGCTCCTCCCGTGTGGCCGAGCTCTTCACCCTATCTCTAAGGGAGCGCCCAGCCACCCTGTGGAGGAAACTCATTTCGAGCGCTTGTATCTGTGATCTCGTCCTTTCAGTCATTACCCAGAGCTCATGACCATAGTTAAGAGAAGGAATGTCAATTGACTGGTAAATCGAGAGCTTCGCCTTTCGGCTCAGCTCTCTCTTCACCACAACGGTCCAGTACAGCATCCGCATCACCTTCAATGCTGCACCAATCCACCTGTCAATTTCACGCTCCATCTTCCCCTGACACATGAACAAGACCCAGAGATACTTGAACTCCTCCACTTGAGGCAAAGTCTCTCCAGCCACCCAGAGAGGGTAAGCCACATTTTTTTCGGTCAAGAACCATGACCTCAGCTCTTCACACTCGGCTGCAAACCGCCCCAGTGCACATTGTAGGTCCTGGTTTGATGAAGCCAACAGGACAACATCATCTGCACACAGCAGAGATGAAATCCTGTGGTCCCCAACCCGGACCCCCTCCGGCCCCTGACTGCACCTAGAAATTCTGTCCATAAATACAATGAACAAAACCGGTGAAAATGGGCAGCCCTGGCTGAGTCCAACATGCACCAGGAACAGGTCTGACTTACTGCTGGCATTGAACACAGCTCCTGCTCCGGTCATACAGGGACCAGACAGCCCTTAGCAAAGGGCCCCGAACCCCATACTCCCAGAGCACCCCCCACAGGACACCACGAGGGACACGGTCGAATGCCTTCTCCAGATCCACAAAGCACATGTGCACTGGTTGGGCAAACTCCCATGAACCCTTGAGCACCTGATGGAGAGAGAAGAGCTGGTCCAGCGTTCACGGCCAGGACGAAAGCCACACTGCTCCTCCTGGATTCGAGATTTGACTATTGGGCCAGATTCTCCTCTCCAGTACCCTGGTATAGACCTTAACAGGGAGGCTCAGGTTTCAGAGGTTTCAGAATGATTCACAATTACAGAGAAAACCACAGACATCCATTAATAGTTTTTAAAATATACTATGTGAAGAAGAAGAAGTGAAGTGACAGGTGTTTAATAGTACAAGTGAAGGACTGAGTAGTTCTCTCTGGGGCTTTTGAAAATAAGAGTTTTTCACTGTGTAATGTTTTCATATAAAAATAAGACATTTTATGTTTGAAAATGGGAAATTTTGGGCACAAGTGCCAGGTTTAGATTTCTTGCTACTATTTTAAGACAGAAAATTTGCCCAGAATTTTAAATTTTGACCCATATTTTGGAGTTAAAACTTTAATAAATCAGACTTGAAATTAGAGGTGCTAATTTAAGGGCTGATCCTTATGTCCCCATGGAGAGAAAATGCATTTTGGAAAAAACTGCCCTTGAAGTTAAAATGCCCTTGTAAAACTTTATGGAAGCAAGCAGATTAAATTAAATTTTAAAACATATTTGAATGCAGAGTGGACAGTTTGGTTGTTTCCACATGAAAGCTTGTATTCTGAGAGACCAAACTGACCAAAAACAAACAAACAAACAAACAAAAAAAAACATGTATTTCGCTTGAAATGTCTCCCCTTATACATGCATATACCATGCATAGCAGGCAAGATCCAGTGTGTAAAATAGTATTCAAATAACTGATATATAATGAGTATACAGATTTATACCTGCACAAATAATCACTATCACACAAGTTATGATGCACATACAGTTCTGTCATCACAGGCTGTGAAGTGTTCAGGCAGATCATGGTGCTGCTGTCATGCACAACTCCCTCAGTGGGAACCTGCAGGTTCAGTTAAATGGCATTATGAGCTGTTTGTAATCTGCCAGGCTCCTCTGCAGGCACTGGGCTTCAACAGGGATAGGCATGACTGCGTTTGTGGACTCTAGGACTGACAGAAGCCAAGTCACTGGGTTCCAAGTAGTTCTATAAATAACTCCACTGCCACTCACATTGCATTTTTCTCAGGAGAGACACACTCAATTGTTAGCCAGTTTAGCTTGAAACAGATTAAATATTTCAGAGAATGCCAGTCCTCACACAGTTGTCTTTAAACTTTTAAACGTTTTTTGTTTTTTTTTGCTAATACAAATTCCTTTGTGTAGAAGGAGGTTTTCTCTGATGAGAAAGTGCGATGACAGCTGTGTGTATGTGGCCAGGTATTCATCACATTGTGGGGACTAAAATCTGTATATCATCTTAGATTAAAGATGGGGTATTATGTTATGGTATATGTTATACAGTTTTTTTTCTTCATCAAAGCCATAGCTGAAGAGATTTTAGATGTCATCCATGCATGTTTGAGTATTTAGAAATCTCTCCTAGGGAATGAGTGCATCCTGACAGAGCACGCAGATCTTGTGATCTAAGTAATCTAAGTAATGGAGAATAGCCTGCCAGTCCCTCAGTGGGTCTGAATATCACTGACTTTTATTTAAGTGGGTTTGGGGTTGTTCCCTGTGCAGATTTGTAGGTATGACTTAATGTAATAACTTAACTTTAATTTGAACCCCAGTTTAAAATAAAATATTACTTTGCTAACTTTGAATCAAATGTAACAATAGTCATAATAAAATGAGATAATGTCATGATAATCAATGACAATGTTTCCATCATATGTAAAACATAATATGACATATATTTGACAACTATTTACATATGATGCATGGAACATCAAATTTAATGTAAAAATAGCAACTTTATGGATGTCATGTATAAAGCTAAAAAATAAGCACTTACCAAAAAATCTTCAACTACTTTTTTGTGAAAGGGAAACAAACTATAACTTAAGAGGCGTTTTGAATTTTAAATTGCCTCGTGCTCGAACGACAAGAAAAAGTTTTTGTGTCTCTGTTTGTGGTGTGAAATTATGGAACAACTTGAAAATAGAATTAAAACTTTGTTCGAATATACATGTATTCAAAAGGGCAATTAAAAAATTAATTATTTCAAAATACTGTGTGGAAGAAATGAGTGCTTAGGGTATATGTCTGCATGTATATGTATGTGTATGTATATGGGTGTATATATGTATATATATATATATAGGTATGCATGGGTATGTGATGTGTATGTAGGTATGTATATATTATATCTGTGTATATGATGTGTACTATATCTGTGTACATAATATACATTTATTTGTTGTTGTCTGTTAGATTGTAATGCAGTGGAGGTACTGTGCAATTATTGCTTATAATGTACAGGAAATGAGAAGTCTGTATTTGTTCTTCGTTAATTTGGGACTGTAGAAAAAAGGGGTGGGGTTAAATAAGTATTTACTTCCTCCCACTCCTTTTTCGGACACAAGGACAATTCTGCGTAACATTTATTTTGCCTGTTATTATAGAATAGAAATAGTTACTTTTTGTGTTATATCTATGTATTTACGTTTTTGTCTTTTTTTATTATTTAGTTTTTTGTTTTTGTTTTTTAATTTATGTTCTATGTATTACTGTCCGAAATAAATAAACATAATAATAATAATAATTTAAAAAAAATTAAAGTCCGGTTCTCCGTTTCTTTGTTTTAGGAGTCAGAGGCCAAATGGTGACCCCTGTGGTTTAGGATTTTTTTGAAGGTAGTGTCCTGCTGTGAGGGGTGATGATTTTAGCAAGTCACTTCAGACTTGGTCCTTGGGAGATACCTCTGTTTTAGGGGTTTTAAAGATAGGAGCAAAGCATCCTATTTATCCTAATCCTTTTGTAGGAGTTGTCCATTTCCTGTGTTGAAGTTTCTAAAAGTTGTGACACAATAAGTTATAGTTTTTTGGGGGGAAATGCAGGTAGCATCACTGTAGATACATCCCTTAGATACAAAGTTCTAGGATGAAAGGAGCTTGGATCATAATGATGGCCTGGACCGACCCAAAGACAATGGCAACAGAGTTGCCATGTTTTACATATTTAACATTTTGGATAACCTACTTTTAATACTCAAGGTTAAATCAGGCTAGACTTGTTGCTATAATCAAGCTAATGGCCTAGTAATTTTGTTATTTAAAGATATTAAAAATGTTTCAAATTATATTAAAATTTGAAAATTATTTATTATTATTATTATTATTATTATTATTATTATTATTATTATTATTATTTATATTAATAATAATAATAATAATAATAATAATAATAATAATCATCATCATCATCATCATCATCCTAATGATCATTTTAATGATTTGGAAATTGAACATAAATCACATAATATATTTAGTGGTTAACAAGGGTTAATAAGGTAAAATAGGTGCACGCACACACACAAGCATGGACAAAATTTAACCCAACTGGGTTTGCAAAAATACAAACTGTTTGCGTGTAGAGAGTGAGGTTATTCTATCAAATGTCAGTGTAAAGAAAAAACTTATAATTTGGAAATAGTGTTATAAAGGCATTTTGGTGCAGTTACACTATAATAAGCACGGGCTACAAGGGCAACTACTTTAAATGATGCTCAACAGAGTGAACAAACAGTTAGTGGTAGCTTGCCTATAAGTACTCATCAGATGTTCAAGGTTTTATTTGGTTTAGAGTTTATTTCACTGCAGGACACAGCGCAGTGACTGATCTTCACTAACTTGTTCAGTGATCATAGCTGCTCTGACTCAAACCAGCTGCAGGATGTGGCCTCAGGCTGTGACTGTGTCACTTAATCCACAGGTTTAAGTGATTTAGAGTGAATCATGTAGCTGCTGGTGACCAAATATGAAAGATGTTTTCATTGTTAAACTTCAGTAATTATTGGATGTCAAAATTTTTTTTGTTATTAAGCCATGTATTACTATATAATCCCTTACACACTGTTCATTTCTGAAGCCTTCACAGTATGGTTCGGGTCAAATTTGACCCGGACCAAGAATTCCCTCATAGTAACTGCCTAAACCAAGTTTTGAACTACAGATCTATTTAAAATGACTAAATAGACTGTCCCACATTAATAAATATGTGTAATATATAAATATAATGTTTCTGAGAGCAAGAAGAGTATATTTTTGTAGGTTTTACAACACTCGTTTTTGGAGAAAAACATCAACTATCACAAGTATCATAGTCCTGTTTTGCAAAACACCTAAAAACATAAAAGCCAGTATGATTTTTATATATATTATTGCATCTGAAAATTACATGAATATTCTAGAACTGTTGGAATTTATAATATATCCATGTTTATCCACTGCAGCCATTATGCTTATTTCAAACTAGTCAGTTCATTCAAAGCAGTGGTAGGAAACTTTGCATGTGTTGCCCACATTTGCAGCAGGTTGTAGCTGTTTTTTTATTTATTTTTTATTTATTTTATTTATTTGAGACAGGGACAGCGCACAATTTTCGCATTAACCGTGACAGGAGAGATGCATTGTACATCAGGTTGTAGCATCAGTGCTAATTTCCACCTGTTGTCCCTGGACAGGTTCATTGATTGATTGTATTTAACTGACCTTTGACTATCAACTGTTCTGGAGACCTGTAGCATGTTTTGGGTTGATGGGGGAAACCGGAGCACCCGGAGGAAACCCATCCAGACACGGGGAGAAACATGCGACCTGGGGATCGAACCCAGAACCTTCTTGCTGTGAGGCATGAGTGCTAGCCACTCAGCCACTGTGCCGCGGTGCCACCAGTCCTTCTTTGCAGGGCTAAAGTTGCATCTCCTTCTCTTCTGTGCCCTTGTGTTGGTTTCTGGTGTGACTTCTTGATCTGGGTCAGGTTCAGATCACTGCACTTGCTTCTCCAACGTTGCTGAAGCTGCTGTGTGGGGAAGCTGGTGTCACCTTTGCATACAGGGAGTCACAAGAGCCTTTCTAAGCTCCTCCAGAAAAGAACCTCCTCCAGTTCCTCCTGCTTGCCCCACCAGGTTGGGTTCAGCTCACTCCATAGACAAAGTGGGCCAGCAAAGCTGGGAGGTTCTGCTCTTGCAGCTGTGCCTGTTACTTTGTCAAGGTTTTCCACTCCTCCTTGTTGGCATTGTAGTCAAGGATGATGGCTGCTGCTGCTGATGATGATGATGATGGAGCTCCCAGGAGCTCACCTCTGCAGCCATATGTAATGTGCACATAAGGATGACAGTCTTGTTCTTCTTCTACTTGTACGAGACAGCTGTGGTGTCCTGGGTGAACTTACTCAAATTTAGAAGAAAAGATCTCTCTCTCCCACTTGATTGACTTGTGTTGCTTATGTGCTCCATTAACAGGATGATCACTCTTTTCACTGTTTTGAGATTCTCCTTTGCCCCTTCAAAAACCAACAGGCGTCTGTCTCTGTGAACCTGGGGCATGGGGGAATCTCAAAACAGTGACCTCTTGAACTCTGTCACCACTGTGCCATAAAAAAATACACACAAACATGGTCTGTACAGTATGTAAGGGTTAAGCAAAATTAGAATCAGACTGGCTAGAGAGGTCCACAACACAGGCCAGTGCCTTGACATGGGCTACGGTTGTACCAAATTTCATTTGCCTACAATAAAAAAGGTCTTTGCCATAATGTATTTTGATTTTTGAGGTGGTGCTATTGAGCCATTTTGCAACATTAATTTGTGTGGTCTTAAAATCAGCTTGAATTTTGGGACCAATAAAATTGAGTTTTCATTAAAGTTCAGGTGGTCAGATTTGGGGGAGTGAAATAATAACAACAATAACAATGCAGAACAGAGTTGGCGTCAGAGCACATCTACTGGAGGGACGTGGGTCACCAGCAGGGGGGCACTGCCATTTGAGAAATATTTTAATGGGGTGGAGTCATACAAAACAGAAACGCTTTAAACACGTTTTTCTTTAACAGTATTAGGCTAATTATGTGTTGTTGTTATTATTATCATATTATTATATTACTATTATTATTAGCTGCAATAGTTGTTGAGGCTGTGGTAGACGATACACACACAAGACAATAATAAAAGGTTGAAATTTATTTAAAAAAACAATACGTCCTGCCACTGGTTGTAAAAATTAAACAACAGCCTCTCGTCAAAAACACTAGTGAACGACATCACTGAAAGAAGCAATGGGCAAGAAACAGCCACGCATCGGGCAGCACCAGGGCTGTAGTGGGCGTGGTACGCAAGGGTACGCCGTCCACACACTTCTCCTGATGTGAGGTATATTAAAAAAATATATATAAAAAATTATAATTTTTGGGAGGCGCACCAAGGCCAAAATTATAAATATAAATTATGAATATTTTGGTTACTAGTGGCTGAACTATATCAGAACACAATGAACAGCCACGTGAAAACTTTACGCAAAAATACAACGTAACACGCCGCTCACACCCAGACCCAACAACGTCAGCAAAACTACAATAAGATAAGAGGCTCTGGTCACAACATGAACACACGGCATCAACGCCGCTCCTACAGCACATGACAGAACAACCAGAGAGGCTCCACCGCACCCACCAGCTTATTTACGCACTATTTAACTATAACACTATAAAACTATTTAACTATTAACACTATAACACAATTTACCTGTGAGGCTTCATGTTCAGATTTGCAGCAAACAAATGAAAACAAACCTCTTACCTTCTCTTGAGACTGCAGCAGAGTGTTTCCTCTATCCGCTGTCCCATTGATTCTGTCTCCAAAAGTGTATTGTCCAATATGAAGAGATGAAACTGGTCCAAAGTGCACAAGATGGTTGTAAAATTAGTTTTAATCCCACTTCCCACTTAAATCTGAAAGATACAGCCAGTCCATATTAGCACTAGGACACCAGGTAGAATTATGTCCTCTGCACACTAGGCTTAGGTCAAACTTTTACACGCAGAAACGAGCGGGCAAAGGCAGATAGAGCAGCGAGCGACTGCCCTGGCCCCGGCGGCGGCAGCAAGAGCCTCGGCCCAGTGGCGACTGCCCCAGTCCCGGCGGCGACTGTCCCGAGTCCGGGCGGCGACAGTCCCAGGTCCCGGCAGCGGGTCTGTGTCCGCTCTTTGGGTCTCTCCTGGCGGATTCCTGTGTGGAGGTTTAGGCTGAAGAAGCTAGCTGCCGCGAGGCAGGTTGACATGAGAGAACGTGAGGTTGACGTGACAGGACAGTTGTCCAATCACACGACACTAAACAGTAACAGACTGTGATATTATTGATATCACAGTAAAGTTTGTGCCCTCAGCCCGAAGTGAAATGCGCCAATCAAAATCATTTTAAAATAGTAATAATAACGGCCTGTGGGGCACCAGTGGCCGCTAGGGGGGCACGGCCCTCAAATGCCCCACCTTGCTGCCAACACCGTGGCAGAACAACATTTTTTGACCATTATTATTTGAAGGTCCTGGTCCTGAGTACACTGCTTAATATATATATATATATATATTTATATTTATATATGTGGTGACAACGAGTAGCTCAGTGTTCCAACATCCACAAACGGCAGCTGCTATCACAACTACAGACTGACGAGGTACAACACAAATGCTTCGGCAAGGGGGAGCCAGGACGCCAGGTCAAAGGGGAGTTGACACCAACTCCCCAACCAGAGATTGGATACGAAGCCCCAGTAATACACGCTGAGCGAGACTGACCTGAAAGATAAGATCATGGCCCAAAATGAACACAAGGCAACCCTGATGCCAGTTACAGAGGCTAAGTGAAGTACCATCTGAAAGTTTCCTAGACGATGTGAATGCAGCATTGACAGCAATCCCTACCACAACCATCACGGAAACCAATGAACTGATATACACATCAGCAGCAGTGATCCTAGAGGTGCTGGGCTATAAGAGCAACCACGGGAGCCATGAGATATGAGATATGATACCCAGCATGAAAAAGATGGTTAGAGGCTAAAATCACGGAGGCGAGGAGAGAAGTGAGCCAATTGTTAGAGGCCCAGAAAGGTGCAATGAAAAAGCAAGTGCCCAAGAGGTACAACCAGTTGCCCATACCTGAAGCACTCAAAACTGCCAAACAAAGGCTCCAAGCTTTGGCCAGCCGCCTAAAGAGGTACACACGAGAGGTACACACGAGATAACGAAGCCAGACAAATAAACCGGCAACACAACCGGCGAAAGTGTACGCTCAGTGGAAGGGTAATAACACCAGAGCAGACCCACCAAGGCTGGAGACTGAGAGGTACTGGAAAGGCATATGGGAGAGGGAGGCGTCACATAACACTGATGCACAGTGGCTGGTGGTTCTGAGAGAAGACCACAGCAAAGTTCCTGAACAGAATCCAGTCTCCATCACAGTGGCAGACATCCAGGAAAGAGTCTCAGGTATGAAAAACTGGACTGCACCAGGCCCTGACATGATCCACGCATACTGGCTAAAGAAGCTCACTGCCCTCCACGAGCGCCTGGCAGCACAAATGAACCAGCTGCTAAGGGATGGGACACACCCTGAATGGCTAACCCAAGGACGTATGATCCTGATCCTGAAGGATCCCTCAAAGGGTGCAGTCCCATCCAACTATCAGCCAATAACCTGTCTCTCCAAAACATGGAAGCTTATGTCAGGCATCATCGCGGCTAAGATAAGTGGGCACATGGATCAATACATGAGCGCAGCACAGAAGGGCATTGGCAAAAACACCAGGGGAGCCAAGCATCAACTCTTGGTTGACCGAACAGTCGCCCGCGACTGCAGACACCGTAAGACCAACCGGTGCACGGCCTGGATTGATTACAAGAGAGCCTACAATGCCACACACATGGATCACTGAGTGCTTGGAGCTGTACAAGTATCAACAGGACTCTAAGGGCCTTCATTGCAAACTCGATGCGGTTGTGGAAAACCACCCTTGAAGCCAATGGGAAGCCACTTGCACAAGTGTCCATCAAAAGTAGCATATACCAAGGAGACTCACTGTCCCCACTGCTGTTCTGCATAGATCTGAACCTCCTCAGCCAAATCATCAACTGCACTAGCTATGGATACCGACTCAGAAATGGGGCTACCATCAGTCACCTCCTCTGCATGGATGACATCAAGCTGTATGCTAAGAGCGAGCGAGACATCGACTCACTGATCCACACCACAAGGATCTACAGCACAGACATTGGGATGTGATTTGGGCTTGAGAAATGTAGCAGGATGGTGACAAAGAGAGGGAAGGTAGTCCACACAGAGGGGTCTCACTCCCAGAGGGAACAATAGCAGATGTTGAGGACAGTTACAAGTACCTTGGTATCCCACAAGCAAATGGCAACCTCGAAGAGGCAACAAGGAAAGCGGCTACGGCCAAATATCTGCAAAGAGTGAGGCAAGTCAGTGGCAAGAACAAGGCGCAGGCAATCAACAGCTATGCCCTGCCAGTGATCAGATACCCTGCAGGAATCGTAAGCTGGCCAAAGGAGGAGATACAGACCACTGATGTTAAGACACGAAAGCTCCTGACCATGCATGGAGGGTTCCATCCCAAATCCAGCACCGTGAGACTGTACGCAGGCCGGAAGGAAGGGGGCCGAGGACTAGTGAGTGTGGGAACCACTGTCCAGGATGAAACATCCAAGCTCCTTGAGTACATCAAGGACAAGGCCCCGACAGATGAGGAACTCAGAAAATGTCTCAGACAATAGAGGCCCAGATCTACCACACCAGACAAGACCCACGGTGTAGACTGTGCAAAGAGGCCCCTGAGACAGTCCAGCACATAATTGCAGGGTGTAAGATGGTGGCAGGGAAAGCATACATGGAGCGACATAACCAAGTGACGGGCATAGTGTACAGAAACATCTGTGCAGAGTACGGGCTGGAGACCTCAGGATCAATGTGGGAAACACCTCCAAAGGTTGTGGAGAATGATCGAGCCAAGATCCTGTGGGACTTCCAGATACAGACTGACAGGAAGGTGATGGCGAACCAACCAGACATAGTGGTGGTGGATAAGAAACAGAGCAGAGCCGTGGTGGTGGACATCGCAATACCAAACGATGGTAATATCAGGAAAAAGGAACATGAGAAAATAGAGAAATACCAGGGGCTCAAGGAAGAGCTGGAGAGAGCCTGGAAAGTGAAGGCATCAGTGGTGCCTGTGGTGACTGGGGCACTCGGGGATGTACCCCCAAACTGGTAGAGTGGTTACAGCAGATACCGGGAAAAACAACGGACATCTCAGTCCAGAAAAGTGCAGTACTGGGGACAGCAAAGATACTGCGCAGAACTCTCAAGCTCCCAGGCCTCTGGTAGAGGACCCGAGCTGGATGAGGGTGAGAGACCAACCACGTGGAAGGTGAGGAACACATTTTATATATATATATATATATATATATATATATATATATATATATATATATATATATATATATATATATATATAGGCCCCTTGAAAATACTGCTGAGAATTAGAGTTCATGCTTGATTTTTGCGTTTTTTTGTGCTCTCTGGACACAGTTTTAATAAGTCTTAATTAAGTAATCCGTCTCTCTTGATTTACCGGTCAATCTATGTGCCTACCCTCACCTGTGGTCATGAGCTCTGGGTAATGCTGGGTAATGACCGAAAGGACGAGATCTTGGATACAATGAGTTTCCTTCGCAGGGTGGCTGGGCACTCCCTTAGAGATAGGGTGAGGAGTTCAGTCACTGCTCCTCCAGCCAGTTGAGGTGGCTCAGGCATCTGTTTCGGATGCTTCCTGGATGCCCCCTGGAGAGGTGTTCTGGGCATGTACCACCAGGAGGAGACCCCGGGGAAGACCTAGGACACAATGGAGGGACTATGTCTCTCAGCTGGCCTGGAAACACCTCAGGATCCCCCCAGAGGAGTTGGAGGAAGTGTGTGTGGAGAGGGAAGTCTGGGAGGCCCTACTCAGACTGCTGGAACCGCGACCCAGCCCCAGATAAGTGGAAGAAAATGGATGGATGGAATCCCTCTCTTGGACTCTGTCCCTCGGCTCGTGCCTAAACCATAAAAAAACTAGTCATGTGATTTTGTCACATTGTGCCCCATCACAAATAAGATCCCTGTGATTTTCACAAATCCATCACAAACCATTTGTCTTACATTTTTTTGAAAACAAAATCTCAAAAGGGCACTAGGGAGCCAATAGGTTAGTTAGCACTTTGAGGAGTTGCATATCACTGCATTCAGCTCACAAATTTGCCCATATACAGTCAAGCCCAAAATTATTCATACCCCTGGCAAATTTTGACTTAAAGTTACTTTTATTTAACCAGCAGTTTTTCTTTTTTTTTTTTTTTTTTTCTTGATTGGAAATGACACAGGTGTCTCCCAGGAGATAATAAGACAATGTACAAGAGGCATCATTGTGGAAAAAAAAAAAAAAATTCTCATCTTTTATTTACATTTCAACAAAAAGTGGCATGTCCAGAATTGTTCATACCCTTTTCAATAATCAATAGAAAAGTCTTTATTGGCTATTACAGTAATCCGATGCTTCCTATAATTGCTGACCAGTTTTTTGCATGTCTCCACAGATTTTTTGCCCAGTTATCTTTAGCGGTGAGCTCTTCCTTGCCATCACCCTGATCTTTAGCTCCCTCCACAGACTCTCAGTTGGATTCAAGTCAGGACTCTGGCTGGTCCACTGCAAAACGGCAATGTTGCTGTCTAATAACCATTACTTTACCAATTTTGCAGTGTGCTTTGGGTCATGCATGAGACTTCTCCTTTTTCATGCCAAATCATCAATACATCATTGTGGTCAAACAATTCAATTTTAGTTTCATCTGACCATAAAACAAAAGACCAAACAGTCTTCTTCTTTGTCCAGATGAGCATTTGCAAAGGTGAAATGGACTTTCGTGTGCCTTATCAGGAGAAGTGGCATCCTCCTTGCTCTACGTCCATGGAACCCAGCAGTATGTAGTGGCTGTTGGATTGTCTGCCTTGAGATGTTGCCACCAGCACAGGTGTCACTTTTGGCTTATGACCACATCCTCTGAGATTTTCTACAGTGTGGAATGTCTTGTATTTTTCTAATAATACTTTGCACTGTAGCCACTGAACTTGAAAACATTTAGATATGGCCTTATAGCACTTTCCTGACATGTGAGCAGCCACAATATACAGCCGTAGATCCTCAGAGAGCTTCTTTGTCTTAGCCATGACTGTTCACAAACCAAATGCAAAGACCTGCTGTTTTTCACCTGCTCAGCTCCTTAAAACAGCTCTTCCCAATGAATCATGGGAATTAGGAAGTTTTAGAACAGCTTGTGCTGTTTGGAATGGTATAGAACTTTGGAATTTTCCATAGACTCTGGCAGTTTACAAAGGGTATGAGTAATTTTGGACATGTCACTTTTTGTTCAAATGTAAATAAAAGCTGAGAATTATTTATGTTTTTATTTTTTCCACAATGATGCCTCTTGTACATTGTTGTATTATTTTCTGGGAGATGCCTGTGTCATTTCCAATCAAGAAAAAAATATAAAAAACTTGCTGGTTGAATAAAAGTAACTTTAAGTCAAAATTTGTCAGGGGTATGAATAATTTTGGGCTTGACTGTATGTGCATGCGTGTGTGTGTTTGTTTCAGTGTTTCAGATGAAAACTGTGCTAGGAGATATCGTGAGCCGATGTGTGCTTTTGTCATTCCCAGGTTTGATCTAGTATGGCCGACTTTCTTTGGGCAGGGCTATATTATTATTATTATTATTATTATTATTATTATTTTATTTATTTTTTTTATTTTTTTTGTGCTGGATTTCAGATTTTTACCCATGAAAATCAGAGTTTGAGGTGGCGCTACAGAGTTGTCTTTCATATATATATATATATATATATATATATATATATATATATATATATATATATGTTTTAATTCTTGGCACTGGTCACTAGCATGTATTGTGGTTTGTTTACTGCTTAATTTTTATTTGTTTTTGCGCTCCATACTTTGTCCTTCAGCTCGGGCCTTCTAAATGTGAGACACTGCAGGGGAATAGGAAAAAAAAAAACTTTTAGAGATACCAATTTGAAATTTCTTCTGTAGTTTACTCACATAAATGCATGGGGGGAAAATCTATTACAATATTTTTTTTTCCCTCAGTCGTCCAGGTAGGATCCACGGCGAGGAGAAAAATCAGTTTGTCAACTGAAAAAAGTTAGTTTGGTTGAAGACGTTTCACATATCATCCAAGCTGCTTCTTCAGTTCTGGTCAGAATGCTGGTGGACTCTTCTTTATATCTGCAGGGAGGAGCTAACTACACTGAAACTAACACACCTACTTGTTTACAGTTTCTGTTCTTAGGCCTATTGACCTGTGCAGGGTGTGGGGACTAATTAGCATAACAATTCATGGCCATAATGGAGCTTCCACACCTCTGGACCTGACCTGACTACACCTGTTGTTCTCTTGTTTGTTTTGATTTAGGTTAGAGGATGGAGTTGTAAATAGGATGGTGTCTGAGGCCTCCATTTAGAGAAGGATTCTCTTTCTTAACAAAAATGGCTTCTTTCACTCCCCTCTCAAACCAATTATTTTCTCTTACTAAAATCTGTACCTCGCTGTCCTAAAATGAGTGGCCCATGGCTTTTAAGTGGAGATGCACAGCAGACTGAGGTCCGCTGCTGCTCTCTCGTCTGTGTTGTGTTGGTACATCCTCTTGTGAAGTAGCTGTTTAGTTTCTCCAGTGTAGCATTCACTCCAGTCTTCACTGCACTGAATGGAGTACCTCAATTAAAAAAAAAAAATATATATATATATATATATATAAAAAAAAAAAATGTGTTTCTCACCTTCCACGGTGGTTGGTCTCTCACCCTCATTGAGCTCGGGTCCTCTACCAGAGGCCTGGGAGCTTGAGAGTTCTGCGCAGTATCTTTGCTGTTCCCAGTACTGCACTTTTCTGGACTGAGATGTCCGTTGTTTTTCCCGGTATCTGTTGTAGCCACTCTTCCAGTTTGGGGGTTACAGCCCCGAGTGTCCGATCACCACAGGCACCACTGATGCCTTTACTTTCCAGGCTCTCTCCAGCTCTTCCTTGAGCCCCTGGTATTTCTCTAGCTTCTCGTGTTCCTTTTTTTTCCTGATATTACCATCGCTTGGTATTGCGATGTCAACCACCACGGCTCTGCTCTGTTTCTTATCCACCACCACTATGTCTGGTTGGTTCGCCATCACCATTCTGTCAGTCTGTATCTGGAAGTGCCACAGGATCTTGGCTCGGTCATTCTCCACAACCTTTGGAGGTGTTTCCCACCTTGATCCTGGGGTCTCCAGCCCGTACTCTGCACAGATGTTTCTGTACACTATGCCCGCCACTTGGTTATGTCGCTCCATGTATGCTTTCCCTGCCAGCATCTTACACCCCGCAGTTATGTGCTGGACTGTCTCAGGAGCCTCTTTGCACAGTCTACACTGTGGGTCTTGTCTGGTGTGGTAGATCTGGGCCTCTATTGCTCGAGTGCCCAGGGCCTGCTCCTGAGCAGCCAGGATCAGTGCCTCTGTGCTGTCCTTCAGACCAGCCCTCTCAAGCCATTGGTATATGATATGATATGATATATATATATATATATATATATATATATATATATATATATATATATATATATATATATATATATATATATATATACACACATCAATACATTTCATGAATGTAGTCTAAAGAAAGTTCATTGGCTTGAAACTTGAGGCTTGTTCCATCAAAAATACCATAGTGTATTTTATTTGTCAATTATAGTAAGTGAACTCACTTCAGCCACTGATTAATCAATAGGCAAAACTTTATAGAAGTTAGTTTGTAAAAAGATCTTTAATCCTTGAAAGGGTCTTTGTGTGAGATAGCATGACAGGAAATGTCTCTGCAGAACACAAGCTGATAAGATAGGGAACTTGAAACTAATCGGGGATGGGTAGACTGCACCCAAACACAAAAATTGTAAAGTTTGAAATTTTAGTGTTTGTGGGTTGATCTTTATGCCCCTATGAGGGGAAGAGAACAGTCTTTAAAATTACAATGTCCCAATGCCTGTAGTGTCTCTCCTTAAACTGTTTATCTTTCAAACTAAATCTAAATTATTTCAACTTGGTTTGGAATGATTCAATTGAGCATTGATCATATTTTAATTAATTGATAAGATTGAGAACTCTAGAGGAGTGAGAGTCTTTGCTCGAGGCTTGTGTCTGTTCTGTTGTGAACAACTGAGATAGCATGCGGGATGGGGCGGGACCTTGAGGGGTGGTCTCATTAAGATCCAGTTTGTCTCTGCCTGTCAGATAGAACTGGGAGGGTCTGGCTCTGATAGAGGGGAAGCATGCAAGTCTATAATTGCTGGAACACAAAGAGTGCATTTTTCGCATCCAGTCCTAAGCCTGTTATGACCCCATTGTCCTTACGGTTAAGGTTAGGCAGTATTAACAGACAGTGCACCAACCAGGGACTCACTGTCATAGCCCATGTGGTCTATGACAGTGAGTCCCTGGTTGGACAGTGACACCTGGAGAGGAGAGACTGGGAGGAAGATTCCAGGGGAGGCTGGGGACATGGAGGCCGAGTGGACTTTGTTCCCAGCCTCTATTGTCAATGTGGTCACTCATACCTGTGAGCGTAAAGTCTGTGGTGCCTGTTGCGGCGGAAATCCTCTAACCCAGTGGTGGATACCGGAAGTAAGGGATGCTGTCAGGCTGAAGAAGGAGTCCTATCGGGCCTTGTTGGCTCATGGGACTCCTGAGGCAGCTGACGAGTACCAAAGGCCTAAGATGAGTTTGGTGAGGCCATGGAGGACTACTGGATGGCCTCAAAGAGATTCTGGCAAACTGTCCTGCGCCTCAGAAGGGGGAAGCAGTGCTTCACCAACACTGTTTACAGTGCAGGGGGAGAGCTGTTGACCTTGACTGGGGATGTTATCGGGCGGTGGAAGGAATCTCCTCAATCCCACCATCACATCTTCCGAGGAGGAAGTCAAGGCTAGGGAGTCAGAGGCAAACTTGTCCATCACCCTGACTGAAGTCTCTAAGGTGGTTGGCAAGATCCTTGTTGGTGGATGAGATCCGTCCCAAGAATCTCAAGTCTCTGGATGTTGTGGGGCTGCAGGATCTCATCTCTGCTGTTTGCAGATGATGTTGTCCTGATGGCTTCATCAAGCCAGGACCATGAGTCCTTGCATGTGTCCTTGCTGGATTATTTCCAGGATGTCATCTACGTAACATTTTCCAGAAAGTTAGACGGCATTATGGGAGTGCTGTGTTGAAAAAAAACTGCTTATTATTGTGGATAGTGGATCTCCCATTGCGAATCCCTCTTTTTGTCTGTAAATGATGTTACTGTAATGGAAATATGTAGATTTGGCCACGCAGCGTAATAGTTGTGTAATGTTATTAACTGTTAGTGCTTTTTTTTTTTTTTTTTTTTTGAGTGTTTTGGCCTTTCTGAGTTTATCCTGTGCTATAAGTAGTGTGACATCCACTGGTGTTTTGATGAAAAGTGAGATGACGTTGTGTGATATAAGTACTTTGTCCTGTGTTACTGTAAAGTTTTTTGTTTTTTTTTAGTTTCTGTACCAATTGTTTTACGTTCTTGCAGTGGAATTCTGTTTGACCAGTGAGTGGTTTTATTATTTCGACCTGGGCTTTTGACAGATTGTATGTGACTGAACCTATGCTATCTACTGTCGGGCGGAGCAGTGTGACTTTTTATGAATTTTTGTCATTCCGTAAATGCCAGGGGTGATGCTGGCTGTTGTGATTTGATCATTGTATGCTTCTCAGATGATTTTATTTTATTTTATTTTTTCCCCTGTTCTAATAGGGGCTTTCAGTCATTTTTTTAGCGCTTGTTTCTTTTCTTCTGTTGAATTTTTTCTGATGGTTTCATGGGTGTCGGTGTCTGCTAGTAGCACTTTCATTTTCTGTTTGTATGTGTTTTGTGTGTCTAATACAACTGTTGTCCTCCTTTTATCTGCAGGTAGAATAGTGATTGTGCTGTATTTTTTTCATATGATTAATATGGTTTTCCTCTCCTCCTTAATTATATTGCTCCTCAGTAATTTGGCTGTTTTTAGAATCCCTATCACTGTGTTGTGTGTTGTGAGGTTTGTCCTATTGTGGCTACCGTACCAATAGCAAAGACTACCACTAGGGGGCATACGTTACTGTTAAGTTTGGAATAAGTTAGTTCAAGTGTGAATGCCTGTTAAGCTGTACCAACATTGTAATAAAGATGCTTCGAGGAGAGTTCAGTCTTATGCTTTGCTTCATATCATGACATTGTGTAATTCCGCTTTCTGTCCCTGGTTTGGTATTTTTTTGGCATGCTAGCTCTGTGGCTAAAATGTGTTCTTCTATGGGGATTATGTTCAGGGTGGTGACAAAGTTTAGTCTTTGTGCAAGTACGTGTCTGTGATTTCTCTCTGTGTTAAATTGCATTCTCATTTATCTTTAGCATTTGTCTGTGAGGTTCCAATTTTACGCTGTTTTGTATCTATTAGCCATTTTAAATTATTAATGCAGTGGTCCTTTTTGTTTCAAATTCAGATTCATATGTTTGTTCTAAGTGTTTGTTAACCTGCTGTTCTTCCTGTGCTTCCATGAGAAAAAGCTGTCCGTATTCCTCCCTTCTGTCCCTTAGTTCTGACACTTCTTTGTTTATTGATGGTGATGCAAATCCTTTCTTTTAATAGTGCTTTCTTGGCCTTATTAATGATTTGTTATGCAATATTGGTTGGGATTGAGGCCTTGATGTTGATGTTTCCTGGCATGATGTTCTTGTCTTTGCATTGGAGGTTGAATGTTGGTGGTTGTTGTAGTGAGAGCGCACCTTTTGCAGCCTCTCCAAGTGGCGAAGTGCTACGACACCTTTTTATACAAATCTTCATCTTATTAAGCCAAAGATGTTCATTTTGTCTTCTTATGAACTTTAGCTTCTTCGGTTCTTCAGGTCCATCAGACTGACCGCGCCTATGTCACCACCAATACAGGGGATAGTTCTGGCTTGCAGCTGGCAGCTGAAACATGTCAACAAGGTAAATACACTTTACTGTTAAAGTACATAAGAAGACAAAATGAACATATGTGGCATAATTCACAATTAGTACAATCTAGAAAAAAAAAAGAAAAAATGAATTGTCATGGAGAATAAATTATTGGAGCATAATAGGATATTTGCTCACTGTTATTAGGAATATAGTAATAATAATCATCATTACTATTTACTTTGTGTATTATTTATTTTAATATGGTTTTGAGACCTTACCTTTTAAGGTTTTTTTTTATTTTTTTTATTTTTTTATTTCTGCCTTTGAATATGCATGCCCCTATACTGACATTTACTAAAGTGACACAGTCACTGAGACATTATCTCATCTATCAAATCATCAAAGGCAATATTGATACCATGTTTTTAAAATGTATTAAGGTGTCATTAATTCCATAAATATGTAAAAGTGTTAATTGGTCAGTCAGTGAAGGAGTGTTTCCCACTGCATGGAAAAGAGCTGTAATAAAAAAATAATAATTTCTCGGCCGTTTTCACAGGTCAATATCTCCGTAAGTATCACACACAGAGGGCTGAAATTTTGTAGGCTTGTGCTCCTCTACTCTGTGTTCAAATAACATCTATCAAAAGTTTGGTATCTCAACTCATTGTCATTTAATATGAACTTAAAAATGAAAAAAAAAAAAAACTTGTGTCAGACAGATTTTTTTTTGAGAATCGAGATATGTACAAGGACTGAAAATTTGAAATAAGTTATGTGTGAGGGTCCTGTTAAAAACAAGAAAACGCAACATGGTCCGATTTTCACATGTAATGTATGGCATCTGGGTAGTGATGAAAATTTTTTGAATAATTTCTGCTCTGGTGTTATTACCCTGCCACTACTTGCGTTTTCATTGCACCTTTCTGGGCGTCTGACAATTGGCTCACTTCTATCTTTGCCTCCTTGATTTTAGCCTCTAACCATCTTTTCCATGGTGGGTATCGTATCTCATGGCTCCCATGGTTGCTCTTATAGCCCAGCACCTCTAGGATCACTGCTGCTGAAGTCTATATCAGCTCATTGGTTTTCGTGATGGTTGTGGTAGGGATTGCTCTCAGTGCTGCATTCACATCGTCTAGGAGACTTTCAGATGGTACTTCACTTAGCCTCTGTAACTGGCATCGGGGTTGCCTTGTGTTCATTTGGGCCATGATCTTATCTTTCAGGTCAGTCTTGCTCAGCGTGATACTTATTGGGGCTTCGTATCCAATCTCTGGTTGGGGAGTTGGTGTCAACTCCCCTCTGACCTTGCGTCCTGGCTCCCCCTTGCCGTAGCATTTGTGTTGTACCTCGTCAGTCTCTAGTTGCGATAGCAGTTGCCGTTTATGGATGTTGGAACACTGAGCTACTAGTTGTTTGGCCATTAGCCTGGACTGTGGGTATCGTAAAAAACATTTCTCCCACATCCTGTTCATGTAACCCCTCTGACTATAGTTACTGTAGTAGTAGCATTCCAACAGAGCCTTGTTCTCGCATCTCGCCCATTTCCTCCGTGTTACAGTAGCCCATTTTTCATCAAGGTGCTCTGGTTCCCCAGCACCTGATGCAGACCTTGTTTGGCCGGGCGACATCTGAGCCGACATCTCGTAAGTTTCATTGTCACTCATCATTGTATGAGGTGGGCAGTAGCGCAAAGGTTCTTACCGAAGGACCCACACTGGTTAGCTCATTACTAATTAATAAGTAAATATTTGGCTATTTTAGCAACATTGCTTTAAGTAACACTATTAGAAGCTCAAATACATTCAAATTGGGACAAATGTAGCATATTGAGCAAAATCTTTTTAAAAACAGGATTGGGGATCAAATGTTCATCCAATGTTTTAGGGTGTGTATTTATTTGTCTAATGATCAGCCTAAATCACTCAATAACAGATGATTCACTTAGTCCTTATTATTCACATGTTTAATGACTGCTGACACACAAAGACACTTCTAAAGACTCTGGGCCCGATCTTGTCCCCAATCTTAGCGCTAGCCTAGCATTAAGGAGAGGGTGTGTCCAGGTTGGGCTGTACCTCGCTGCTAGAGGCCGGAGTGGGACAGTACAATTACATATATTGTGACGACATCTGAACCAATCTGTGACTGCTGTGGCATTTACAAGCACTGCCAGTGTATGTCTGCAATTTTTGCCTCATTACAGGCTGCAAAGAGGAGTGTGGGAAAAAGTTATATATGGGTACAATAAAACAGCTCCAGAGCCCCACGATGCAAGTACACTCCAGTAGAAGCACCAGGAATATAGAATTGTGTATGGGCCATGACAGAACTGACTGGGTTTGTGTTCCAAACACACCACGTGCACATGTGCCCCTCTCAAGCATGCACACATGAACCTTTTATAGTTTTCTCTGTTCGTTGTCCTCCCATTACGCAGCAGACCAGAGTCTATCTCATGCACTCCCAATTCCACAGCAAACCCACTGGTTTCTCATACCCACTCCCGTCTGTCCTGGCAGTCCACTACCACAGACTCACCTGACGTACAAATGTCCACCACTGCTACTGCATTCTCGTCTCTCAGGTCCTCTGCATTTGATCCCACACAGGTGAATGCCTCCTGGATTATGAAATACGTTTATTGTCATATAAATGTTTCTGATGTTACCACTTTGCGCACAGATATGATATGTGCGTCTGCTCCACTGTCACAGCCTGCGCTGTAAGTGAATGTGATCCCTGTCAGAGTCCGGCTGCGAGAATGTGAGGAAATCTGACATCGCAGCATTAGGACCGCAGATAGGATAAGAAAACACTTTAGCACACTGCTGTAAATGGCCTCAGCTTTTGTACAGATCCAGATCAATCCAAACTATAGAGCAGAGGTGAGCCAACACAGGGAGCGATCAAGGAGCTGTGCTCTGCTGCAGGAGGGCATCCGGATGGCTGCCTCACAGGAACATGTTATGAATGTTAAGCATTTATCATCCTAATATATTTCCAAATAAAAGAAGCCTCGAGCATGTTACACGTAGTTTTTCAGTGGACTCGTTCGATATTTATTTTTTACGATTCTGGCAATTCACTGAACGTGCCACACCACGCCTCTTGTTTAGAGCTCCACACCCCACACTTGCATTAGTGCTAAGATTTGGAGCAAGATCAGGCGCTCTGGGTTTTATCGTGTTTGATCTGCTCACATGGCGCAGTCTCTCCCTCCAGAGCCTGTTTCATATGCGCTCCCAGGTGCTGTGAACAGGACACTTGGCTCTGCTTTGGAGGGCTAGAGAGGAGTGCTACATGTGGTCTTTGAAGGAAGGATCCTGGGAATTGAGAAACACTCAGTGTGTCCTGGGTCTTCCTCAGGCCTCCCTGGGGCATCCAGGAGAAGGAACATGATGACTGATTAAGGCCTGGATGTCGTGTGGCCTTTAAGGTTTACAATCCATAAGGTTTCTTTTTTAGACAATTCTGTCGCCCCCTCTAATGTTTAGAGGAACAACCTCAATTACCAAGACTTTTAAGAGGCTGACTTTACATTGAGTGAAGGATTGAAAATGTAGGGCCACTGGGTAATTGGGATTTTTAGTTCTAATGGTGTTTTTATGTTCACAAAAGTGATCATTGAGGCTCTGTTTTGTATGCCTTATATTGAAGCACCCACAGCTACAGGCCACATGACATCTGGGCCTTAATGACGATTTAGATTATGCAGTGTTCCTCTGAAACTTAACTTTCTTGGCAATTCTTTAATGTAGATGATGTTTTTGACCTGTGGTATCTAATTGTATGTTTATTATTACATATGTGATGAGCGGATCTATTGAACAGCAACAAGATAAATAGGGCATGTTGGAGATAAGTAGGTGGGTTCATCACCGATGTATTTCTCATGGTTGGCCAACCTTTTTTGTTCTGTTTTTTCTCTTTTTTTCCTTATAGTCATGTGATGAGGTCACATGATTGATAATTAATTGTATTTAATGACAACTGTGTGTTCCGTTCTACCATTATGCCCTGATGAACACCATCTCACGGTTCGAAACACGTTGGCATCCCTTCATGTTATTAAGGACTTCTAGTATATTCTGTCAAAGTGCCTTGGGTCTGTAAATTGCCCACTATTACATTTTTCAGTAAAGGCAACATTTTGTTAAAATCTTATCAATGTTTTACTGACGATCAAGGGGACAACCATACATGTGATTTTTCCGGATTTTCAGGCATAAAAATGCCAACCTCGTGAATCATGCATGTTTTTTTTTTTTTTTTTTTTTTTGGGGGGGGGGGGGGTTCTGGGTCTGTTACTGACCTCAAACTGATTTTATGTGGTACATGGTGCTCATGAATCTGTCAAAATGTTTTAGTACGATTTAAACTATGAAGCAGCATCGCTTCAAGGATTGTCGGAGAATTACCACTACGGTAGTCAGGAGCCAGGACATATTACTCCGTGAGGAGTAATGCATGCATAAGGACCGATAAGGACCCCAAAATTACAAAACTTCAAACTGTGCAGAGCTCCTCACGCCACGGGGCTCGATCACGCTTTGCGGACACCCCGTTCCGTGCGAACCCTGCTCCGTGGAGATCCGGCTCCGTGCACATCCAGCTCTGCGGAGACCCGGTTCGGGAGTCTCTTTTTTGCTCTCAATTCCCAGGTTAGTCCCGGTTTAGTCCTGGATTAGTACTCCTGGTTCAGTCTGTATGTACAAAAGTCTGGCATCTCAATCGCTGTTTCTTCTGGGACAGGCACTTCTGCTTAATACACCTTATAATCCGGTGTGCCTTATGTATGAAAAATAGACCCGTTAATTGATACAGCGCCTTATAATCCGGTGTGCCTTATAGTCCCAAAAATACGGTAATAGGCATTTTTTAGACTCAGTGTTCCACGTTGGGAGGGTGACAGTGGTCGAAGTGTTTGTAGAAGAGCTGGTATGGCTGAATATTAAGTACACACAGTCATAATAACACTTCACTTGTGGTGGTTGTAGGTTGTTTCAGTACTTGAATTGGTGAGTTGATAGAGATGACTAGCCAAACCACACCTGTGAGGATATCCACAAACAGCCACACTCCCACTCGTTATATTGCTTTTTACAGAATGTTGTGTAGGTACCATACAAACATAATCATGTACATAATAACTACACAATAACAAGAGCAACATCCATGATGATGACTATAATAATAGTTTAGTTTATCTAGGCTTTGTAGCACATTATCAGACATACTGCATAATAACGCTGTCAGTATAATGGTGGAAAACCAAGTCCATGTGCACTGCACTTTGTGAGAGTGATTAAAAACTGTAAGGATTGTCATAATTGTATTATAATTTCCTGGTTTATATCTAAAACTGGCTCAGAAATAGATGGCATTTTGTCACAGCAAGTGCAATTTTGTCCAACACAGCAATGTCTTTCTCTCTCTTCATCTCTCTTTCTCGCTCTCTTTCTGTCTCTCTCTTTCTCTGTTCTTTGCATGCTGTTCTTTGGTGGTTAGATTTTTTTCCTTAAATGTCAGCACCTATTGTTTGGCATGTATTTGAGGTTTTTTTTTCTCCCCTCAAATAAATTTTTTTCCAATGATGAAATGTCTGAGCTGCCGCTAAATGTTTGCATATTAACACTTTTCATTTAAAGTGTCCCAATGAGGTCACTGTGTGTAATGGCTGCACTGTTGCCACACGCGTCATTGTTCCTTCACACTATGGGTTTATGTATTTTCCTGCTTTTTTGTCCTTGGCCAATCACATCCCTGGACAACAAAGGTCTGTTTACATTATCTGCAGGAAGATAGATCTGGAGAAGGAGTTTGGCCATGCCTCACATGGAGTCCTGGGGAATAAAGCTCCAGAAGTATGGGCTGTCTGCTCCTGTAGGACTAGAGCAGGAGCTATCTCCCATAAACCCTTGTGCACCTGATGCAGAGTATAGAGCTGGTCCAGCGTTCTGTAAACTGGACGAAAACCACACTGTTGCTCTTGAATCTGAGGTCGGATTCTCCTCTCCAGTACCCTAGAATAGACCATATTAGAGAGACTGAGGACTGTGATCCCCCTGCATAGTCAGGTTCACTATACACTTTAGTGGGAATTTTTAGGGGATTTGCTAATCTATATATTTTTGGAAAGGTTACTGTGTATGGCGTCAGAAAAGCAATGTTTGCATTTGCCCAGATATCTATATGGTGGACATATCTCAGTCTCTGAATAAGTTGAAATGTTGCTTTTTAACTGCTAAACCCACATTTTCAGGGTCAGGGAATCAAATGGTGCAATAAGATATAAGATATAAAAGCTATAAGACTTACCCACATTAACCCTTAGATGAGTAAGTGGGTCAAAAATGACCCGGCTTAGTTGTTTTCTTACAATTTCATTGTAATATTAGCATGCAATACTTCATGTTCCTCCAAAAAACATTTTTTTTTTTTTTTTTTTTTTTTTTTTATTATCCTGTTGAAATACATCAACAATATGGGTAAAGCAAACTATAAACATCACATGCAGTTGGTCTCAACTCAAAGAGTTTAAAAGTAGCTAACATTAAATTTGGATGTTGAACGTCAACACACACATTTAGACACAATATAATTATGCAACCTTTTTAATTAGGCATTTTCTATACGTCATCATTATTATCATCACTGTCATACAACCATAGACCGTATATATGAGTGGACATAGCTAACGCGCTAGTCACCACATGCCAAATAGGAAGTTCTCCAGGAGGCTCTTCTGGCTCCTTCAGACTCTGGCTCCAATGGACTTACATTAGGATCCTGTGGCTCGTCTCTCTGTGCCTGCTGCAGTGAGCCTCGCCATTTTGGTCTTAAAATGTTTGTATTAACCCATGACACACACACGCACGCACGCACACACACACACACACACATATATATTCAGGATCATGTGTTGCAGAAAAAAAAAAAAAAAAAAAAGTGTGTGTGTGTGTGTGTGTGTGTGTGTATATATATATATATATATATATTAGGGCTGGGCAAAAATAAAAGATAATGATTGCATAAATTCGAGTGCGATTAATCGTGACTAATCGCATGTTATTCGCAAAACCAATTAACAAATTAGAGTATAGCGCACATTTATTGGAAATATAAATGAAAGAGCCATACATTTGTGCAAACAGAAATTCTTTCAGAGGGGAACCCTCAGAGCCTTCATGGTATTCAGTGAAGGCTCAAGAAAAAATACTGAATGGATTTTTGTACTACTAATATATTTTTTCAATATTTTTTTTATTCAGTGAGTAATAAACAATACACTAGTAATAATTTCTAGATCATTGTTATAAACTTGGACTAATATTTCTTGGGAAACAAAGGGTTAATATAATGGAATAGAAATGGTTCAATCACAGCTTTTCTTCCAGTGGTATCTGGTAAATCAGTGAGTCCCCCTGCAGCACTGAACTAAAGAAACACCTGCAGGGCCTTCGGTGGCTGGAAGGAAGTTTGAGATTGACAGTTGTTTGAGCCAATCATATTTCACTGAGTTATGGGCGGGATCATATCATGAAATCTTCCAGACCTGTAATAGCAAATGTAAGCGAGACTACAGCGACAAAAACCACACTGGACACCTCTTTTTGGATGGAGAAGAATGAGAAAGACCCTTGAACCGGAGCCCGCGGAAGCTGAGAGCTCACGGCTCGGACACGCTGCATCTCACGTGGTCAGACAAAACTGAAAAAAAGTGTAAAGAAAAGATGTCAAACTTAAAGAAACACTCGCGGTGGACTTTTTCAAAATAAAAGTCACTGAGCAACAGATGTTTACAATTTTAAAATAAACTGCGTTAACGGCGTTAAAATAATTGTTGCGATAATTAATTAATGAGTTAACGCAAAACTGACACGTTAACGTGCCCTGCCAATGATCAGATACCCAGGAATCATGCACAGTGGTGCCCGTGGTGATCGGAGCACTCGGGGCATAATCCCCAAACTGGAAGAGAGGCTACCGCAGATACCGGGAAGAACAATGGATATCTCAGTCCAGAAAAGTGCAGTACTGGAAACAGCAAAGATACTGCGCAGAACTCTCAGGCTTTTTATGATATATATAGATCTAGATCTATAGATCTACCAGTGTAGTGTTTTTTACTCACTGAGTAAACCAGAAGTCTGAGGAGCCAAAGTGATATATGACACATACTATACAGTAATATTTGCTATTTAGCTGTAGTTGTATGTGTCTAAATATGTTCTTAAAATATATTACATATCTTCTGAGTTAAAATAAAGATAATACTTACTGTGCATGTGTTAGATGCTCTGTAAATGCTCTTAAGGGATCACACTTTTCTGATATAGCAAGTCTGAAGAAGAGTTTTTGGCTCAAAACATCACTGTAAATAAAATCTTTCAACAGGAAATACTTGATGTGTATCACTCTCAGTACTCGTTCTAGAAAGTCTGCAATGTGTGTCTTTGTTATCACACACTAAATATTGTAGTATATAAAATAACATTTCAGTTTATTCATAAGTCAAGATACTATAATTTTTATATTTACGGCAGCCATTTGTAAAACTTCAGTATGGCCGCCATATAGACATCTGGGCAAATGCAAACATTGATTTTCTGACTCCATATACTATAACCTTTCCAAAAATATATAGTTTAGCAAATCCCCCCAAAAATTCCCACTAAGGTTAACTTTTGAATATAAGGAACTGGACTAGTAGTTGGACCACCACCCCGGTATGTCCCCAACTGCCACACAATGTTACAGAGGCATGTCAGCCAAGACAGCCCCACAATATAAACTCATAAACTGTCTGGGCTTGCCATCGTCCTTTATTATGTGTTATGCTACTTTTCTAAATAGGAATGCTATTTCCAGATATGGGTCACTGATATGGACAAGAAGTTACAGTTATTTATTAATTGATTAATTAACTTAGTAATAATACTAATATTATTATTATTATTATTATTATTATTATTATTATTATTATTATTATTATTATTATAATAATAATAATAATAATAATAATAATAATAATAATTTGTCAACAAAACTCTTTGCAGGTTACAATGGGAATATGTGTGACTTGAAGTATCCCTGAATCCTTTTTGTGGGTCAGTGAAACTGGTGAAGTTTAAATCGTTTGGACAGCAGCAGACACCAGCAGCATTTGGAACATAATGAGGGCGAGTTATAGCAGGAACAGGATCCCATAAACTGGACAGACGATCGGCCATCAAACCCACTCCCACAGATAAAAGAGGGCATAAAACAGACGGCAGCGCACAAGACAGTTTAAACTAGTTTGTAAAGGCCATTGTGAGTGAGGGGCTTTTTCCATACCATTTTTGAGTAATTGAGTAATTTAAGTAATCCGGTTCAACATGATATAAACCCTGACATGCAACTAACCTTGGACAGCAAGATGGATTCTTGAGATACTTGTGAGTTCACAAACTCATGAGATTCCATCTTGGCCAGGTGCACTGTAAAACCGAACAGAACACCTTACTAAATGAAATGAGTTAGAAAAACCTTTTTAGGTATGGAAATAAATAATATAATGTAACTGTACATAACTAAACAGAATCCATCCATCCATCTATCCATCCATTTTCTTCCGCTTATCCGGGGCGGGGTCACGGGGGCAGCAGTCTAAGCAGGGACTCCCAGATTTCCTTTGCCCCAGACACGTCCTCCAGCTCCTCCAGGGGGACCCTGAGGCGTTCCCTCCATAGTCCCTCCAGCGTGTCCTGGGTCTTCTCCGGGCCCTCCTCCCATTGGGACATGCCCGGAACACCTCCCAAGGGAGGTGCCCAGGAGGCATCCGGAACAGATACTCTGAGCTCCTCCCATGTGACTGAGCTCCTCACCCTATCTCTAAGGGAGCGCCCAACCACCCTGCAAAGGAAACTCATTTCGAGCGCTTGTATCTGCGATCTTGTCCTTTCGGTCATTACCCAAAGCTCATGATCATAGGTGAGAGTAGGAACGAAGACTGACTGGTAAATCGAGAGCTTCGCCTTTCGACTGAGTTCCCTCTTCACCACAATGGTCCGATACAGCGACCGCATCACTGCAGACGCTGCACCGATCCACCTGTCAATCTTACACTCCGTCCTCCCCTCACTCGTGAACAAAACCCAGAGATACTTGAACTCCTCCACTTGAGGCAGGGACTCTCCACCCACATGGAGAGGGCAAGCCACCTTTTTCCGGTCGAGAACCATGGCCTCGGACTTGGAAGAGCTGATCTTCATCTCAGCCGCTTCACACTCGGCTGCAAACCGCCCCAGTGCACATTGCAGGTCCTGGCCTGATGAAGCCAACAGGACAACATCGTCTGCGAACAGCAGAGATGAAATCCTGTGGTCCCCAACCCAGACCCCCTCCGGCCCCTGACTGCACCTAGAAATTCTGTCCATAAATACAATGAACAGAATCAGTGACAAAGGGCAGCCCTGGTGGAGTCCAACATGCACTGGGAACAGGTCTAGTCAGACCTGTTCTGCAGGCAATGCAAACACAGCTCCTGCTCCGGTCATACAGGGACTGGACAGCCCTTAGCAAAGGGCCCCGAACCCCATACTCCCAGAGCAGCCCCCACAGGACACCACGAGGGACACAGTCGAATGCCCTTTCCAGATCCACAAAGCACATGTGGACTGGTTGGGCAAACTCCCATGAACCCTCGAGCACCCGATGGAGAGTGTAGAGCTGGTCCAGTGTTCCAGAATAATAACTATATAAAAATAACTACTAATGATATAACAATAATAACTAATGAGCAACATATGTCAATAATGGTAGCCTATTACATGCCTACATTAGAGTTAGATAATAAAAACTGTTCACCATTCATTCATTTATATGTACATGCAATCAAGAAAAACAATATAGCCTACAATATAATAAATAGTAATATAAATATGCATTTGTCACATTTGTCACAGTTTGTCCATAACAAACACCATGTTCAAGCACAAGGGTGTCCATTAGTGCATGTGGCACCAGGACACCCTAGGCCCGAGGTCGATGATCGAATTTGTCGTCGTGTCATCTGACCTTCGTGGGTGTGTCTTGGACACTTGGATGAAGAGAGGGGCTGAGCTGTCAACTGGTCACCACCTGGTTGTGAGCTTTGATGAGGAAGCCGAAAAGACCTGGCAGGCCCAAGTGTATAGTGAGGGCTTCTCCCGGATTCTGGGGAAGGCCGGGACATGGAGTCTGAGTGGCCTTCATTTTCCGCCTCCATTGTTGATGCGGCTGCTCATAGCTGTGGTCGCAAGGTCTGTGGTCCCTGTTTTGGCAGCAATCCCCCGAACCCATGGATGCTGTTAGGCTGAAGAAGAGTCCTGTCTGGCCTTTTTGGCTTGTGGGACTCCTGAGGCAGCTGACGGGTACCGGCGGACCAAGTGTGTGGCAGCTCGTGCAGTCGCGGAGGCAAAAACTCGGAGCTGGGAGGAGTTCAGGGAGGCCATGGAGGAGGACGATCGGACGGTCTTAAGGAAATTCTGGCAAACCATCCGACGCCTCAGTAGGGGGTAGCAATTCTTCACCAATGCTGTTTGGTGGGAGAGCTGTTGACCCTGACTGGAGATGTTGTCAGGCGATGGAAGGAATACTTTGAAGATCTCCTCAATCTCACCATCACATTTTACGAGGAGGAAGCAGAGGCTGGGGACTCGGAGGCGGACTCGCCCATCACCCTGGCTGAAGTCACTGAGGTTGTTGGCAAGTTCCTTGGTGGAAAGGCTCTGTAGGTGGATGAGATCCGTCCTGAGTATCTTAAGTCTGTGGATGTTGTGGGCCTGTCTTGGCTGACATGCCTCTTCAACATCGCATGGTGGTTGGGGACAGTACCTCTGGACTGGCAGACCAGGGTGGTGATCCCCCTGTATAAGAAGAGGGACCAAAGAGTGTGTTCCAACTAAAGAGGAATCACACTCCTCAGCCTCCCTGGTAAGGTCTATGCCAGGGTGCTGGCGAGGAGAACCTCGGATCCAGGAGGAGCAGTGTGGTTTTCGTCTCGGCTGGTGAACACTGGACCTGCTCTGCACTCTCCATCGGGTGCTTGAGGTTTCATGTTTGTCCAACCAGTCCTCATGTGCTTTGTGGATCTGGAGAAGGCATTCAACCATGTCCCTTGTGGTGTCCTGTGGGGGGTTCTCTGTGAGTATGGGGTTCGAGGCTCTTTGCTAAGGGCTGTCCAGTCCCTGTATAACCGGAGCAGGAGCTGTGTTTGCATTGCCAGCAGTAAGTCAGACCTGTTCCCAGTGCATGTTGGACTCCACCAGGGCTGCCCTTTGTAACCGGTTCTGTTCTGTTCTGTTCTGGACATAGTTTCTAAGTGCAATCAGGGGATGGATAGGGTCTGGTTTTGGGACCACAGGATCTCATCTCTGCTGTTTGCGGACAATGATTTCCTGTTGGCTTCATCAGGCCAGGACCTGCAATGTGCACTGGGGCAGTTTGCAGTCGAGTGTGAAGCGGCTGGCATGAAGATCAGCTCTTCCATGTCCAAGGCCATGGTTCTTGACCGGACATAGGTGGCCTGCCCTCTCTGGGTGGGTGGTGAGTCCCTGTCTCAATGTTCATGAGTGAGCGGAGGATGGAGCGTGAGATGACAGGCGGATCGGTGCAGAGTCGGCAGTGATGCGGTCGCTGTATCGGACCATTGTGGTGAAGAGGGAGCTGAGCTGAAAGGCAAAGCTCTCGATTTATCGGTCAATCTTCGGTCCTACCCTCACCTATAGTTATGAGCTCTGAGTAATGACCAAAAGGACGAGATCAGGAAAGAAGTGGTCAAAATGAGTTTTCTCCACAGGGTGGCTGGGTGCTCCCTTAGGGTGAGGAGCTCAGTCACACGGGAGGAGCTGGGAGTAGAGCCACTGCTCCTCCACGTCAAGAGGAACCAGATGAGGTGGTTTGGGCATCTGTTCCGGATGCCTCCTGGGCACCTCCCTCAGAAGGTGTTCCGGGCATGTCCCACCAGGAGGAGGCCCTGCGGAAGACCCAGGACACACTGGAGGGACTATGTCTCTCGGCTGGCCTGGGAACACCTTGGGGTCCCCCGGAGGAGCTGGAGGACATGTCTGGGTTCAAGGAAGTCTGGGAGTCCCTGCTTAAACTGCTGCCCACATGACCAGGCTCCGGATAAGCGGAAGAAAATGGATGGATGCATTTACTGAGTGTTCCATAAATAATAACAGAACATTTGGGCTGGTAAGAATGAAACTGGCAATAGATGGATAGACACACACAGGGTTGGATACCTTTCCAAGTCTACGTTAGCCCTTACTCTGTCCATATCCTCATTAGAAATGCAATTGCAGGAGCCCTGCATCATTTATATGTTTAGCAGAATGATCTTGAAATCTGTTTCCCATCCCCATACTTCCTATTTAGGATGGTATTCTGAGCTTGCCCCTTTTGACTAATTAAAAAAAAAAATGCTGCCTTTTTTTAGGCTAAACTGACTGGACTATAGTATCTAGCCTTTACGTCTGTTGTCATGAAACATCTAAGAGATTCTCATTAGGAATTAACAGAACCACACCTGGACCCCTAAATGTGTAAACCTGTGATGTGGCCAATATATAGTTTTCTTCTTTCAACAGAAATTAGCTTTAACAAGCGGACACTCTCAATACCTCTAAATCTAGACTTACCAACCTTTCTCTCTACTGCTTCCCATAGATGTGTAGATAAATATCTATAAAAATGCATTACACTGTAGGCATTGTAAACCCTAAACTCTTTTTCAGTTCTCCAGCAATGACTATCGTTATTATGAATAAGATAACGACATAAGTCTCTCCTTCTCCATAATTGAATTAGTCAGTTCATTACAAATCATGTAATCACTAGTAGTACCAGACTATGCATTTGTTTACCCTTAACACTTACCTGAGAAAGTATGTCTTATTGTTAAAATGGCACTTATTTTTTGCTAGATTTTTCATAAATGTCACCAAAAGAAAATATAGGCTGCTACAATGTTCTCCTAAGTGTCAGCAAATGCTGGCATGCCTCGCGTTTTGAACTGTGTCACTGCTTGCGATGATGTTTAAAGCTCAACCAGTCAGAAGCAGAATTTGCAAACTTGGTGTGGCCATAGTAGGATTTGTAAATTTGCAATAAAGGGCAAGCTAGTTAGCTAGCCCCACACTCTGGTAGTCAGGTTGTCTTTTTCAGCCGCATGCCGCTACATGCCAAGAGGGAGGGGAACAACTCACATTGCTAATGTTTTAGGTAAGGCTATGTTTTTTTTTGTTTGTTTGTTTGTTTTTATGTTATTTGCATATTATATGAAAATTTGTACATGAGAAGGCAAGTAATTATTTAAAGTAGTACCATTTGTATTCCTTCAGTTTCAGCACACATAGCACAAGTAGCCAGCAAGTTACATGTGGCGGTCTGTGGTGGTCTGCGTGCCATGACAAGCAAAACTGCTGGGTTAAGTTGAACTGCTTGTGTGTATATTTGTATAATTAAACAATGATTTTCTTCTATCAATGATAACAATGATCTCTCTCTCTTTCTCTCTCTCTCTCTCTCTCTCTCTCTCTCTCTCTCTCTCTCTCTCTCTCTCTCTCTCTATATATATATATATATATATATATATATATATAGATAGATAGATAGATAGATAGATAGTTAAATTAATTGCATAATGAATCAGAACCTCCCACATGCATTTAATGCTGTACTGGATGAGTATTCACCTCAAGTTATTAAGCTTTACAAAAGAAAGAAAACTGGATGCCTGGGGGAGACGATGGAACAACTTGTATTGGCTTATGGAAAAATAAGATTGAAAAATGGAAGATTTCTTGATTCCAAACCTTAAACAAAAAGCTCAGAGTTGGGCCTGTCTATCTGTCAGACAAGAATTGAACTTAGTTAGTGTTATCCCGCTTTGTGAAATAGGGTCATTGTCTTCCCCTCCAAATGTGAAAAAAAAAAAAAAGGGGGTGAAAAGGGCCTAAAAAGCAAATGTAACAATTTTAATGTATTATTATTATTATTATTATTATTATTATTATTATTATTATTATTATTATTATTATTATTATTATTATTATCCAAGTGGCTTCTTGGATAATAAAAATAAAAGGAAAAAGAAGAACAACATGTGCAGAAAGCCCTCTCTGTTTGTGGATATCCAGAATGGGCTTTCAGTCAAACAATGAGAGCTAAAAAAACAACAGAATCAGAACCCAGGAGAAAGGCAATAACTATTCCTTGCATGGCTGGTGTTTCTGAAAATAATAATAATAATAATAATAATAATAATAATAATAATAATAATAATAATAATAATAATAATAATAATAATAATAATACAGAGGATTTTCAGACAACATGAAATCCCAGTCTATTTTAAACCTACAAACACTTTAAGACAGAAACTGGTTCACCCATAGGACAAAACGCTGAGCCACAAATAAAGCAATGTGCTCTATTTCATTCAGTGCAGTGAAGACTGCAGTGAACGCTACATTGGAGAAATAAACCAGTCACTTCACAAGAGGATGTACCAACATAGACGAGTAAGCCACAGTGGTCCCCAGTCTTCTGTACATCTTCTGAAAGCCACATGTCATTCCTTTGAGGACAGTGAGGTACAGATCTTAGCCAGAGAAAAGAATTAGTTTGAGAGGGGAGTTAAAGAGGCTATTTTTGTTAAGAGGGAGAATTCTTCCTTGAACAGAAATGGAGGCCTCAGACATAATTCTTCTCCTATTTACAACTCCATTCTCAAACCTAAATCAAAACAAACAGAGGAAAACAATAGGGACAGCCAGGTCAGGCCCAGAGGTGTGAAAGGAACCATTTTGGCCCTGAATGATTCTGCTATTATGAACCCACACTCAGTTCAAGTTCAATAGGCCTAGCTAACTAACAGAAACTATAAACAAGTAGATGTGTTAGTTTCAGAGTAGTTTCAGAGTTGTTAGCTCCTTCCTTCAGGCAAATATAAGGAAGTGTCCACCAGCATTTTGACCAGAACTGAAGAAGCAGCTTGGATGAGCTGCGAAACGTATTTAGGCCAAAATAAACGTTTGTCCAGTTGACAACTTGAATTTCTCCTTTTACCATGGATTCTACCTGGACGACTACGGGGTTTTTAATCTTCTTTGGCTTTAGCCATGCTCAGCATCTAAGCTGTCCTTAGAAGTGCTAGTAGTCATTTTTTAAGTGTCTGTATCAGCTATGTATAGCATAATTGCCTCATCTGTTTCTTAAAAAAAGTAGGTATTTGTGTATCAATGCTGACCTAATCTAAAAAAAAATCCAAAAACATAAGATTCTGGAAACAATGGGTGCAGAGATTTATACATTCACAGCATATCCTAGCATTAAACAACTGGGGCAGAGTGCAGAAGCTTTGGTTAAAAAGCACTCTTTAAAGTCTCATATTATGCAAAATTGACTCTTGTGAGCTTAAGTCATGTTGCTACCTCCTCAAAAACAGACCTGGATTTTATTAAATTTTTTCCACACATGGTTGAGTAATCATTTATTATCATTAATTTGTCTACATCTCCTAAGTGAATCTCCAAAAAACTCAAAATGCTCTGTTCCACCTCTTGGCATCATTTAGTGGTAATTTTCAAGTTAACGGCTACTTTTTACCTTTTTTTTTTTTTTTTTTTTTTTTTTGTAGATTGGGTATTATAGGGCTGAAATTATCCAAATGATTGTAGTGAATGTGTACAGTGGTTAAAAACACAGTGAAGCACATCCTGTATTATTACATGATATTACAAGGTGATGCAGGATTTCTGTGTTTAAACATGTAAAAAACTAAATTCGAGGTATGTTTGTAAGTCTTTGAGTTAATTTAACTATTTTGAGTTTTGATATTACTTGATCGATTTTAATTTATAAACTCAAACCAAACTGCTGTAATCAGTTTCCTCAGATCATTTTAGTTAATCTAACTAATCAGGTTTTACAGTGTTGGGGGCAGACCAGTCACAGAGTAGCACAGAGGTTTCTGCAGAATCTACAGGTGAGGCACCCAAACAAACAAAAGAAACATGACAACAGCCTATTTTAGCATCAGCATCGACAAATGATTGTGAAAAATGTGCCGAAAGTAAGGTTTGTACATTTGAGGAGGAAATATGTCTGTGCTTTTCTCTCTGCATGTTACAAAAGTTATTTTTTTTGGTTTGTGATGCTTCAACCAATCAGATTCAAATAGTCACCATGGTATTAAACATTTTCCAATTGCTTTCAGCGAGAGACAGCCCAGATTGATAATTGAAAGTTCAGAGTCACACACATATCAATCTGGTGAGAGCCAGGTTAGCATGCACCACCATATAGCAGAGGTCCCCAGCTAAATTTTCTTGAGGTCCATAAACCCACAGTCCAGACATGTCATCACTGTTATGTCATCACAAATAAAACTGAGCTATTAATAGCTATAATATAATAATATTAAACAATATTTATATAAATAGGCCATTATTATTATTATTATTATTATTATTATTATTATTATTATTATTATTATTATTATTATTATTATTATTCATGTATTCATTTATTGTTTTGCTTTTAATGCAGTTAAAATATATATTTTCCTTTTAATAATAAATAATAATGCATCAGTTTTATATAGCGCTTTTTTGGACACTCAAAGATGCTCTACAGTTCATGATTCATTCACTCCAGACCCAGTGGTGATAAGCTACTACTGCAGCCACGGCTGCCCTGGGGCAGACTGACAGAAGCAGGGCTGCCAATCTGCACCTTCGGCCCCTCCGACCACCCCCAACACTCACACACACACCACTTTCATACTAGGGAGAAGTGCCTTGCCTAAGGACTCAACAACAGTTCTTTTACAACTGGTGCCCTCCTGTGGCACCTAATTTTCCCAGTGGTTTCCAATCCAAGTACTAACCAGGCCCAGCCCTGCTTAGCTTCTAAGATCTGACGGGATCAGGCTTTGACAAGACAGTAAGCTGGTTTTGGTTCCAACCTTATGTCATTCAGCCAGAATAGTGTATTGCCCCAAACATTTTACCAAAATAAGAATCCAAAACATTTTCCAATAACTAAGTCCCTTCTCCTGTAACCTGTAGTTCCTGCGCCTTTTTGTTCCTGTCTTCCCCTGTCTGCTCCCTGCTCTCACTCGCTTGCTTGTTGCTAATGAAGCAATGGCTTCCCTTTTTGCGATCTTATAGTATCACATTAGCAATAGCAAAATAACTCCGTTGCCTAACATGGAAATAAGCAGAGCCGCTCCTCACATGTTTTCACATGCAATATACCCAGTGAGGGAGTGATGAGGGAGAGGGGGAAGAGAAAAGACTGCAGGTTGGTTACAGGAGCAGTGCTGCACAACAGCGTCAATGTACCTTCATGATAGTGTAATTGTTGGGGTTATTTTGTGAGTGCTGCATTTATATAATGATCAAAGACTGAACATAGCTTTGGTTCCAGACCAAAGCTCTGAGTGGCATACTAACTCACTATGCCAGCTGTAATCAACTTAACAGAAGTTTCACAGATTGTGGATTATTATTGCACAATGAGATGTACACATCATTAAGGGCTGTAGAAGCCTGAACCTTTTACCCAGTTTATAAATCTCTCTGCATTTGACCCATCCTTTAAACAATGCAGCTGGAGAAATCTGTCCATAGCATCTGTGGTTTCAGAGCGTCACTATGTTGATTGTTGGTGAATATAGCATTTTCAAAACAATAAAAGATAACTTGGTGATCTGAATATGTGAAAATAGTTAATACCCCACAGAAATAAAATTAATACATGGTATAGACTGGAGCAAGTTGTTTGCTCTACATTTCAATTTAAAGAATACTGGCTCAGCTCCCGTTGCATCATAAGACATTTTTACATCTGTCTGAATCCATTAGTTTGTCTGTACACACTAGAACTAAAAGCCAGGGAAATATACAGAGTGATTTGATAAAAGCATGGAAGCAGCACATAATGAGGATAATCAGATTTGATTAGCATCATTTTCAAGCCAAGGAGAGAAAAGACCTCTTACAAAAGTAAAACATGCTGTTTCATGCTGCACCTGACCCACGTCACAGAGCAGCGTTGATAAAACTTCTATAAAGGGCAAAAATACAATAGTTATATCCAAATGCAATAACACATCATGCTGAAAAAACATTTATTACCAAACTCTCTGACTGGCATCATGCTCTATAAATTTGAAAGGTTATTGAAGACCCTGTACCCTCTTTTCTCCATGTATTGAGGAGGAGGTATGTTACTTCTATGCATAACAGTTTTAGATCACCATGTTACCTTTGTTTTGAAAATGCTATCTTCGCCAAAAACAACCAATTATAGGCCTCTAAACTTTGATGAAAACCAGTCATAGTTGAATAAAGTTAAATAAAGGCCTTTTAACTATACTTTTCCTCATGTGCCTTTTGCTTTGGAGTGCCTGGATTTTGTTTTAGTCTAAAATTTTGATCCTTGTTCCAAGCGAATCCTCCTCCTGTTCTCGCTGTTTGGAACACCTGCCACAAGGAGCCACATTTTAGTCTTTTTCCATCCTTCTATCAATCCATTTTCTTCCGCTTATCCGGGCCAGGTCGCGGGGGCAACTGATTTAGCAGGGACTCCCAGACTTCCTTCATCTCAAACATTCCCAGCTCCTCTGGGGAGACCTTGAGGGGTTCCCAGGCCAGCTGAGAGACATAGTCCCTCCAGTATGTCCAGGGTCTTCCGTGGGGCCTCCTCCCAGCGGTACGTTCCTGGAACACCTCCCGAGGGAGGCGCCCATGAGTTATTTTTTTTCCTAACCAATCAATATGTTTTATAAGTTTCACTTTGGTTTTTGACGCTCTGAGACCAGCCTCACTTTGCTCCCTGTGTTAGGTCACTCCCCCTTATGCATAGTATCTCCTCTTTTCTCTTGAGGTCAAAATATGTGAGTATGCAGCAAATAATAAAGCATTTATTATCCCCACTCTGAAAGTTGTGAAAAGTGCTTATGGAACAATAACATATTGGACATGTGAGAATGCTATTTATAGGCAACAACCCTCTGCAACTGGCTGCTAGACATCCTCAGCCAGAGCACATGTTGGCAAATATAGTACGTGTTGGCAACAATATCTCAAGCACAATCACTCTGAGCACAGGAGCTCCCCAAGGCTGTGGCTCAGTCCTCTGCTGTTCACCCTCCTGACACACGACTGCATAACAACCTGCAGCACCAACCACTTTGTGAAGTTCCAGACAACACAACTCTGGTGGGTCTCATCACCAGGGGCGACGAGACTCACTACAGGAGAGGCAGACCTTCTGACCACGTAGTGCAGAGACAACAACCTCCAGCTGAATGTCAGAAGACTAAGGAGATTGTTGTTGACTTCCAGAGAGGCCACACCCAACACCCACCACTGACCATCGACAGTGCTGCTGTGGAGAGAGTGAACAGCAGAAGATCACCATCCCTGCAAGACATACACACCACCCACTTCATACACAAAGAGATCACAATTGTGAGTGATGCAAGTCACCACGCACACAATCTGTTCAGCCTCCTGAGGAAGCCTCCATTCCCGTGCCACCAGACTCACCAACAGCTTAATCCACCAGGCTGTTAGGATGCTGAACTCTCTTCCCTTTCTAACCACCATGCTGCAAGGAAGCAGGAATCTGCATCTCCGTAAAGAACACTTGGATCTTTCCATTTATGATTATTATCATTTATTTAGAAGATTGGGAGAGAAGAACACTATTTCAATTCTCCTTACGTTTCATATGAAAATTGAAAATACACTTTTTTTTAAATTTGACATTTGAATTTGAAAGAAAAGTATATACAGAATTGAGAAAAAGTTAAGAGTTTGACACGATTCAAGTTTCATTTGGTATATAAACAAAATCTGAAAAAAGCAATCATAATTAAAGCCGTGTTGAACGGTCCTCGCCCATCGCACACGTCACGTCCCACAAATTCCGCGCCCCGCAAAAGTCACGCCCCACAAATGCCGCACCCACAAACACCCCGCCCCACAAAATCCGCAGCCTGCAAAGGCCATGCCCCACACTAACCGTAAATCCCAACCACAAGTCTAACCCCTAGCCCCAATCCTAACACTAGGCCTAACCCTAAACTTAACCCTAACTTTAAACCTAACCCTAATCGTAAGCCTAACCATAGCCACAACCCCAACTCTAAACCTCGCTCTTATCCTAACCCTAACTCTTCACCTAACCCTGTAATTTTTCTAAATTCTGTGTGTCAAACATCCACCAGAAAAATTACATAATGCGCCTTTAAATGTTTTTTTGTTTTTTGTTTTTTTTTGGAGTCTTTGTGCCCCCTGCTAGCCAACCAAGAAAATGTCCCTTGTCAGTGACATATGTTTTTGCTTCTAGTCATTCACAGAATTGAATTCCCAGATTTGGTACAAATCTGATAATGTTGACGTTTCATGTCTATGGTAGGGGGCGCTATAGTGTTCACTTTTCATATGTTTATAGTGTATTATATTCAGACTGAGATCATGCATTACTGATTCAAATTTCAGCACAATCAGACGAAGTCTGTGCGAACAGGAGCAAATAATGTCATCTTGAAATTATCCTAAATTTTGATTGAAATTTGCAGCTTCGCCGCACATAAACCATGGCAGTTATCAAAATTAATTGGCTAACTTTAGATGCCCCACTTTTCTAGATGATGTACGGTGATTTTCAGCCCTGTGGGAGAAGCGCCTTCAGAGGAGTTTGTTCAAACGCAACATCAGCGAAAATTCAGACTCAAATTTCAATCCAAGATGGCCGCCTTCTGGTTTGTTAGGGGGAGTGGCAATAATAATATTCTTTGTTTGTCTTCACATGACGAGTGCGTGTACCGAATTCTGTGGCTCTACGGCAAAGTTGACGTCGGGACGTCTCCCATAGGCGCAATGTATTTTGACATTTGACTTTTTCCAGGTGACACAGTGTCGTCCATGCTCATAACCTATATTTACCTCCGCCAAGGACGTTATGTTTTTGCCGGCGTTTGTCTGTTTGTTTGTTTCTTTGTTTGCCTGTTAGCAACATAACTCAAAAAGTTATGGACCGATTTTGATGAAATTTTCAGGATTTGTTGGAAATGTGAAAAGGAAGAACTGATTTCATTTTGGGGGTGATCCGGAAGAAATCCTGGATTCTGGATCACTTTGAAATTTTAGTTAACATTGTGGTAAATGGGGCCAAAAATTTTGTTTCTCAATATCTCAGTTAATTACATATATATATATATATATATATATATATATATATATATATATATATATATATATATATATATATATATATATATATTGTTGCACAACATTTTAAGGCAAACTCTGCAAAACAAATGATTTCTGTAACTGTCAATGAGACTTGTGCACTAGTCAGCAGGTATTTTGACCCACTCCTCGTGAGCAAACTGTTCTAGTTGTCTCAGGTTTGAAGGGTTCCTTCTCCAGACAGCATGTTTCAGCTCCTTTCACAGATGTTCAGTAGAATTGAGATCTGGGCTCAAAGAAGAACACTCCAGAACAGTCCAATGTTTTGTTCTTAGCCATTCTTGGGTGTTTTTAGCTGTGTGTTTTGGGTCATTATCTTGTTGGAAGTCCCATGACCTAAGGAGTGAGTTCGAGCTTTCTGACACTAGGCAACACATTTCATTCCAAAATACCTTGATAGTTTTGAGATTCCATTGTATTTTGCACAGATTCAAGACACCCTGTGCCAGATTCAGCAAAACAGCCCCAGAACAAAACTAAACCTTCTCCAGGCTGCACAGTGGGGGCAGTGTTCTTTTCTTGGTGTGCTTAATTTTTGCATCTCTGAACATAGAGCTGAACATAGAACTGATGTGTCTTGCCAAAGAGCTCCAGTTTTGTCTCATCTCATCTGTCCAAAGGACATTCTCTTTAATTCATTTCATTAATGCACAAAAATAAACTTCTTAAGGTAATGTCAGTACAAAAGAGGCATTTAAAAAAATTTGGTAGAGTTTATCCTCATAATCGTGATTGTGATTGTCGCTGTGGAGGAAGCTGTGTATTGTGTAACAAACATGCACTAAACGGAGTTTTTGTGTAAAGTTACTTTTATCCCCACTGGCGATAGTATAGTGTGGATGAGTAGACCAATTGGCGAAATAGATCCTGAAATGGAGGAGGACATTTGGATGACAAACACTATTGATTGTTATTTGTGAGGACTAAACCACACCACATTTAATATCACTTATTTAGGCCAGCTGATAAATGTAAGAACCCAGTTGTTTCACAAAATGGATTAGGCGTGTTTACTAAAAGAACACAGACCAAGCCTGCCGTTGTTAGATGAGATATGCATATTTTTCTGAGACTAAAACGTTATTTCATCAAAGTAGTTTTCACTTATTCTTTCCATATCACGTTGAGGCCGACCTTAAGCCACCTCCATTTGAAGTTCTATAAAAGCGAGGATGTGCGGTTGAGTGACGGGTCAGTTCATTTGGTTAAGTCAATCGTTGATTCAAATAGGCGTTGGTTTGATTAGGCATTGGTTCTCACTTTCTACGGTGGTTGGTCTCTCTCACCCTCATCCAGCTCGAGTCCTCTACCAGAGGCCTAGGAGCTTGAGAGTTTTGTGCAGTACTTTGGCTGTTCCGTGTACTGCACTTTTCTGGACTGAGATGTCTGTTGTTTTTCCAGGTATCTGCTGCAGCCACTCTTCCAGTTTGCGGGTTACAGCCCCGAGTGCTCCGATCACCACAGGCACCACTGATGCCTTCACCTTCAAGGCCTTCTCCAGCTCTTTCTTTCTCCTTATATTACCATCTCTTGGTAGTGCGATGTCCATCACCACGGCTCTGCTCTGTTTCTCATCCACCACCACTATGTCTGGTTGGTTCACCATCACCATCCTGTCAGTCTGTATCTGGAAGTCCCACAGGATCTTAGCTCGGTTGTTCTCCACAACCTTTGGGGGTGTTTCCCACCTTGACCCTAGGGTCTCCAACCTGTACTCTGTACAGATGTTTCTGTACACTATGCCCGCCACTTGGTTATGTCGCTCCATCTTTGCTTTCTCTGCCAGCATCTTACACCTGCAGTTCTGTGCTGGACTGTCTCAGGAGTCTGTATGCACAGTCTACACCGTGGGTCTTGCTTGGTGTGATAGATCTGGGCCTCTTTTGCTTGAGTGCCCGGGGCCTGCTTCTGAGCAGTCAGGTTCAGTGCCTCTGTGTGTCCTTCAGACCAGCTCTCTCAAGCCATTCGTAGGATTTCTTGATATCAGTCACTTAAAGTTATGTTTTGGTGGTACACCCCATGTAGGGGCTTGTCCTGCCATGATGGTCCCCCCAGCACCAACTTTGGCTCTAGTTCTTGTCTTTCGAGTTTTTACCTATTCTTCAGTTATTAGTTTGCCTTTTTCTAGTTTTCCACCTTGGACTCTCACCCCAGCCTCCAACCCAGCTCCCAGCAAACCTGCACATATTTGTTATAAATAAATCCTGTTTGTTTTTGAACTTTTTTGTTTGCCCTATTGATCCGCCAGTCTTTACAACAGTTTGATCTGACCAACTTGGATCAAGCAGATTCTGAACTTGACCAGACTTTACATCGAGCATTTTTGCACCAAGGAATCATGATTGGCCAATACGAACAAAGCATCCGGGCTTTGTTTGAATGCAATCAAGCTCTAAGCCAACAAGTCACCCAGCTAACTAACCAGGTTTCTGCCCTGCTCACTCTCCAATTTCCACCCTCTGCTGCAGCACATTTTGCTCCTGGATCAACCTCCTCTGCTCTCCCCCTGGAGTCTCCATGCACAGACCCCAACTTATAGGCAGGTCAGCCAAGCCACTGCCCTGGTTTTCTTTTTTCTGTGTGCTCCTTTGTGTTCCAACAACATCAGGCATCTTTTACATCTGACTCTGCTAAAATTCATTATATGTTTGGATTATTGAGAGGGAGAGCACTCCAGTGCATGGAATCTCCATGGCTCTTTATACCGTGTTTCTGTGTAATAAGATGCTTTTAGAACCATAAAATAGTTATTGAGGAATGGATTGTTTCAGACGGAGCACTACTGAAGGCCTAGGTGTGAAATGCATGGTCCGCCACTTCATATTGATTCACACAAATAATTATAAATAGACGAAAGGACTGAAAGGACCGTGCCGGGGCTCTGCGCTGCACGGGGGCTGCACAAGGCTCCATGCTGCATGGGGCTTGGCTCCACGCCACACGGGGCTGCACGGGGTTCAATGCAGCTGTCGTCTGATCGAGCTTTGCAGACAACCTGCAACACAGGCTCAAGGTTCTGTCTCTCGCTCTCTCAAAACCAAGTCCAAGATTAGTCCTGGTTTAGTCCTTGATTTAAACCTCATTTGGACCTAGTGTAGTCCTGGTTTAGACCTGGTTTAGTCCTGGTTCTGCTGCAGATGCAGTTTGTTGCATCTGCAGGTCAACGGGTATGCCAGCTAGAAGGCCCTGGAAACACCAACTCAGACCACTTAGAATTATTTAATAATAATAATAATATAATTAACACCAGTCTGTAATTCAGATTTTTTTTTTTTTGATCAGCAGAGAAGGCCTTGCACACCCTGACAGTCCACCACTGTCAGTATGGTACAATATTTAGTCTACATCAAATCTAGTCTTCTGCTAATGTAGGCTACTCCTCTGTTCCACTCCTGTCTCAGTGCCTCTTGGATCACAGATTTGTCCATGTTGAATCTTTGCTGTCTCTCAGTTCACCCTCTGCTGTACTACTGCTTGTCACCACAGACTGCACTGCTCCTGGTGGCAGACAATAAAAGTGCAGTTCCCTGTTACATAAGCATTAGAAACTTGCATGCCCTCTGTGTTTTTCCACATGAGGATGAGGAGTCTGACAATTGCACACTTAAACATGACATGTATCTTGTAGTGCAACTGTCAAACACACAGGGTAAATTTGCTGCACACTCTGTTGCACACACATACATGCATCTTAACTAGTAATCTTAAAGAGGGGGTATTATGCAAAATTTATTTTTTCGTACTTTTCCATCATGTTATACCACTGTTCCTCATCAAAAAACATGTCCAAAGAGGTTTTAGATGTCATTCATGTATGTCTGAATAAACAAGCAATCTCTCCCAGGCCCTACTCAAATCTTTCTTACAGTTAGCTGTAAGATTCTGTGCATTGCTCAGCCCAGTGCTCCCACATCACAGTTCTCTATAAACTTTAACCATAAAAATATAGCATTTTCAAAACAATATAAGGTAACATGGTGATCTAAATATGTTATGTGTTTAGTAGTTAATACCCCATAGATGTTTAATATCCTCTATTTAATCATAATTACTACTCATCTAACTGTAACCTAAACCATAACTTAACCTAAAACAGCCCCATTGTATGGTGAAGCCCAACTCCCACCCGAAGACTCTCACATACATGGTCTTTCTCCCCTTCTGATTTAATTTGTAATAAACTATATAGCTCACAGTATTAACATCAACTGTAAAGACAAAAATTAATTATTGAACAAAGAATCTCTTCAGTCTTCTCCTCTACTGGCTTCACTATGCAATGTGTCGTTATGTGGCCTGAGTGCTCCCTCTTGAGGTCAAACAAAGTATTGCACGGTGATGATAAAGCTGAACTATACTGCCTGCCCTGTTCATTAGTAAAGCAGTGACACTCCCGTCACCATGGCAACCAGTGCGGAACAGCTGTGCCCCCCACTCTCCTCCCTCACAGAGGGACAGCTCGCTCATGTTAATTACCTCATACATAGTGTGAGCAGCGGCAGATCGATAGACGCGATGTGATACAGGGATTCACCCATATCCGCTCTCCAGATCAATCCAGGAAGGACATGTGCAACGGGCTTGTGATCTGCAGAGATCATTTCTTTTTCTCATCAGAGAGCGAGCGAAAGGAGACATTTTAATGAATGTGCATAGTGACAACAAAAATGTTCTCAATTAATGCATAATTCCATAGAAATAAGTTGCTTGAAATTACACATTGTGGCTTTAACAGTACAGTTACTTTCAAATAATATTACTCAAATAGTATAGTGGGTCAGGAAATTACTCATGGGAAACTAATTATTTAAGTGCAAATAAAGTGCATAGGACAGGCTAAACAACTCATTTCACTGAAACACAGTTAACATCATTATTAAGATTTTACTAAAACTCTGGATTAGTTTATATCAGTTTATTGTACTCCCGCAGGCAGCAGATACATAGAGGTAATTCCATAACTGCCACCCAGCGACCATCATGTAAACAAGATCCAAAATGTGGTTAAAAAGTATAGTAAATATGTCATTGGTAACAGGAGTGTAACTGCTTAACTGTAGAGTTGATATAGTGCCTTTCAAGACACTCAAAGTGTTTAATTCATTCACTTCTCTGAACACCACCAACACTCACACACACACACACACACTACATTCATATAAGGGAATATGGGTTAAGTGTCTTGCCTACGGACACAACAACTTTTTTTTTGGCCACTGGAACCCCATTGTGGCACCTTGTCAGAGTTAACATTCAGTACTTAATCAACATCAGTCAACAAAATACACAAGGCACAAAGAGTTTAATTAATTCTGCCACTTTTAATGGGGAGAGGAGGGAGGACTCCACCAATCGTGTTCCTGCTTGTAGCCCCTCTCTCCGTCTCTCCCTTGGTGCCAGATTTTTATTCATTTGTCACACCCACAGTTATACAGTCACATGATATGCATAATCGTACAGGGCAAAAGGGTATGCTATGTCTAACATTTGTACAGCATTACCTTTATCCAGTTCTCACGGTAGACGATTGCACTTTTTACAGTCCACAAGATCCCATATGTTTAACCACAACTGTCCCCTCAGACACCATAGCCCCCTCCACTCTCACTGAATCACACTTCAACATTTAGACAGTTCCTGTTTTACAGCAGAAGCACCTAACAATAACACTATTGAGCATAACATTTGTTTCAACTTTGATAACATTAATAGCATATGTATACATATATATATATATATATATATATATATATATATATATATATATATACACATACACACACACACACACACATATATATATATATACATACATATATATATATATATATATATATATATATATATATATATATATATATATATATATATATATATATATATATATATATATATATATACGGCCAAATACCTGCAAAGAGTGAGGCAAGAAGCCAGCTCAATGGCAAGAACAAGGTGCAGGCAATCAACAGCTACACCCTGCCAGTGATCAGATACCCTGCAGGGATTGTAAGCTGGCCAAAGGAGGAGATACAGACCACAGATGTTAAGACACGAAAGCTCCTGACCATGCATGGAGGGTTCCATCCCAAATCCAGCACCCTGAGACTGTACGCAGGCCGGAAGGAAGGGGGCCGAGGACTAGTGAGTGTGGGAACCACTGTCCAGGATGAAACATCCAAGCTCCTTGAGTACATCAAGGACAAGGCCCTGGCAGATGAGGTGCTCAGAGAATGTCTCAGACAGTGGGGTCCAGAGGAAGAGGTGCTGGAGGGACCATCATGGCAGGACAAACCCCTACATGGGGCGAACCACCAGAACATAACTGAAGTGGCTGATATCAAGAAATCCTACCAATGGCTTGAGAGGGCTGGTCTGAAGGACACACAGAGGCACTGATCCTGGCTGCTCAGGAGCAGGCCCTGGGCACTCAAGCAATAGAGGCCCAGATCTACCACACCAGACAAGACCCACGGTGTAGACTGTGCAAAGAGGCTCCTGAGACAGTCCAGCACATAACTGCAGGGTGTAAGATGCTGGCAGGGAAAGCATACATGGAGCGACATAACCAAGTGGTGGGCATAGTGTACAGAAACATCTGTGCAGAGTACGGGCTGGAGACCCCAGGATCAAGGTGGGAAACACCTCCAAAGGTTGTGGAGAATGACCGAGCCAAGATCCTGTGGGACTTCCAGATACAGACTGACAGAATGGTGATGGCGAACCAACCAGACATAGTGGTGGTGGATAAGAAACAGAGCAGAGCCGTGGTGGTGGACATCGCAATACCAAGCGATGGTAATATCAGGAAAAAGGAACACGAGAAGCTAGAGAAATACCAGGGGCTCAAGGAAGAGCTGGAGAGAGCCTGGAAAGTAAAGGCATCAGTGGTGCCTGTGGTGATCGGACACACTCGGGGCTGTAACCCCCAAACTGGAAGAGTGGCTACAACAGATACCGGGAAAAACAATGGACATCTCAGTCCAGAAAAGTGCAGTACTAGGAACAGCAAAGATACTGCGCAGAACTCTCAAGCTCCCAGGCCTCTGGTAGAGGACCCGAGCTGAATGAGGGTGAGAGACCAACCACCGTGGAAGGTGAGAAACACATTATATATATATATATATATATATATATATATATATATATATATATATATATATATATATATATTTATTTATTTTATTTTATTTTTTTTGCCAAATGTAAATTTGAAAGTGTTAATCCCAGGGTAACCAAAGGCATATTTAAAATTAAATTAAAACCACAAGACAATGCATGATGTATTTCAAGAGCAAAAAGTCTAACATATTTTACATACAGAAATAGTTTTGCAGTCACAGGGGACACACACTGGTTCTGCTGCTGTTCCAAATGGACTGATCTTGTATGGAAGCACCTCTCCCACTTATCCTAAGTTCATTTGAATAGACTGTTGTGCTTTCCTTTCAAAGCGCTCATGACTCACGGTTATCAAAGACTGAACACACTGGTACAGAGCAAGCACACTATTTTATAATAAACAGTGTGCATTTTATAAAAAGTATGAACTCCTACATGCAACTGGGTCTTTACTCCTACTGCTTCTCCTACTACTTCTAATGCTGCTACTATGACTATTTCTACTACCATTAATAATATGTATCACCAGTGAGTGGTTCCTTCATATAAAATGCTTTCAGAGCCTGTGAATAAGGAAAGTGCAATATGCCACATTTACAGATGTGTTCAAAATTGTTGGTACCTGTCTGGTAATGAAAGAAAAATCAACAATGGTCACTGAAATAATTTGAAACAAAGAAAAGGAATAATAAATAAAAATTTACTGAAAAATAACCAATGAATGTTTTTGAATTGTTGTTCATTAGAATTATTAAAAAAACAAACTAATGAAACTGGACTTGACAAAAATGATGGCACCCCTACAAAAAGATTGTAAATAACTGGACAGTAGAGACATGTTCAACTTAGATGTGTCCTCTAATCTGTATCACAGATGTCTTCAAACTTGTCCTCAGTCAGTCTGCATGTTTAAAGGGAGACATGTCATCGTGCTGTTTGGAGACATGATGGAGACAACACCAGAGAACCAGAGAAAGTGAAGAAAAGAACTGTGTCAGGAGACTACAAAGAACATGATAGACAAGCAGGTTGACGATAAAGACAATAAGACCATCTCCAAGCAGTTTGAAATTCCTGTGATTACACTTGTACATGTTCTTCAGAAGTTTACTGTCCACAGCACTGAAGCCAACCTCCCTGAACACGACTGCAAGAGGAAACTTTATGACAAATTGAAGAAATAGATCATACGAATGGAACCAAAGAACCCAGAACAGCCTCCAAAGAAATTAAATGTGAACTTGAAGGGCAAAGTACTGTGTCAGATCACACCATCCGTCACTGAGCCAAAGTGGACTTCATGTGAGGACACCACTGCTGAAAACAAATCATTCAAACGTGAGACTTGAATTTGCCACAGTGCATATGGAAAAGCCACAAAGCTTCTGGGAGAAAGTTATTTGGACAGATGAGACAACTCTGGCACTCTTTGGTAAGACACATCAGCTCTATATTCACAGACACAAAAATGAAGCTCACTAAGAAAAGAACACTGTCCCTACTGTGAAACATGGAGGAGGCTTGGTTTTGTTCTGGGTCTGTTTTGCTGCGTATGCCACAGGGTGTCTTGAACTTGTGCAAAGTACAACTATAAAGGTATTTTGGAACAAAATGTGTTGACTAGTGTCAGAAAGCTTGGTCTGAGTCACAGGTCATGGGTCTTCCAAAAGGACAATGACCGAAAACACACAGCTACAAACACCCAAGAATGGCTAAGAACAAAACATTGGACTGCTCTGAAGTGTTCTTCTATTAGTCCAGATCTCAATTCTGTTGAACATCTGTGAAATGAGCTGAAACTAGAACCGTTTGCTCACGCGAAATGGGACAAAATATCTGTTGACCAGTGCAGAAGTCTCATTAACAGTTACAGAAATCATTTGTTTGCAGAGTTTGCCTCAAAAGGGTGTGCAACACAATATTAATTTTAGGTACCCTCATTTTTGTCCAGGCCAGTTTCATATGATTCTGTTGAACCACAGGTGAAAAGCAATGTTTGATTTACATAGGACCATTTTCAGTATTTATTTTATTTTTTTTATTGCTTTTATCAGTTTCAAGTTATTTCAGTGACCATTGCTGATTTTGATTTCATTACCAGAGGGGTACCAACAATTTTGAACACGTCTGTAATTGAACTGGCAGCACAGTGACTCCAGCCACACAGCCAAAAGGTCTTGGGTTCAATTCCTCTACTTGTGCCTGTTAAATTCATAACAATGTGCAAAATATAGATTGAATATACAATTTACCATTGCAAAGTTAGTTTTGCAGTATTTAATCAAACAGATTTTGCAGAAGAAAATTGAAAGATGTTGGAATAGCAAATGCATAAACACTTTTGTACTGTAATATGTGTAATATGTAATGTGTTCTTGAAAATCAGACAAGACATTTATATGTCTCACAGTGTATATATCTGTATGTAGTATCTCTAATCATACAGTGTGTACTCACTGCTGAGGCCCTTAGCCATGTGTGAAATCCTTTGCTGTTAGATTTTTGGCGCTTACATATTTTAGAATTTTGCCAATGTGTTTGAATTCCTGTATTGAAAGTAACAGAGTTTGAGGGGAATGTCTAAAGGTTGGCCACATGAGAACAGACCTGTAGTACCGAAAAAACAAGCTGAATTCACTGAGCATGTGTGTATGTGAATGAAAGCTGTGCCAAGTGTTCTGAGAAAGAGCCTGAGAACTGTGTGAACTCATGCAGACTTTTCCAAATTATGTGACCAGCTGTTCCTGTTCCAATAAATGTTTCATTCAAATGATCAAACTAAACCAAGATTCAAAAAATTTGGCTAAATGATGGAAAAATTATGTATACAGATGAATTTGAGTCTGGAAAAACTGTATTTAAAAACAAATTAACACATCACAATCACAAAGAAGATTTAGTATTAGGTGATCAAATATTCTATTCATGCTGAAGAAAATTGGAAGATGTTGGAATAACAAATACATCCACATTGCTTTAGCAATATGTCATGTGTACATGTTCTGAAAAATTAGGTATTTACACCACCATTTGACTGGATATACAGTATACTGTATGTCTCTCTATATGCATACAGTCTGTATTGAGCCTACTCTGAGGCCCCTCTCTCTCATCAATTCAAGTATGAAATCCTTTGTTGATAGATTTTGCTGTATGTTTGAGTTTCTACATTGAAAGTAACAGAGTTTGGGCAAATATCATGTGAGAACAAGGACAATTCACTGATCATGAGTGTTTTGAGAAAGAGCCTGAGAACTGTGTGAACTGATGAAAAATGTTTCAAATGATTGTTCAGATACATGTCTGAATCAAAAGATCAAACTACACCAAGTTTCCAAAAAAAAACAAACAAAAAAAACATGACTACAACTATAACAAAGCAACACAACACTTTTTTTCTCAAACATTCTGAATTGTCTTGTGCCTTGTGTGTGTATATATATATATATATAATATATTTTTTTTTATTTTTATTTATTTTATTATTATTATTATTTTTTTTTTTTATATAAAGTGTGGAAAAGAATCAATTCAATAAAAAAAAAAAAAAAAGTGTATTGTCAAATTTCCATATGAAAACAAAATGCTCTCACTCAATCTTCTAAATTCAGTAATAAAAATAAAAGGAAAAGTCCAAAGTTCTTTCTTTAGGGAGATGCAGATTCCTGCTTCCTTGCAGCATGGTGGTAAGAGAGGGAAGAGAGTTCAGCATCCTAACAGCCTGGTGGATTAAGCTGTTGTTGAGTCTGGTGGCACGGAATGGAGGCTTCCTCAGGAGGCTGAACAGATTGTGTGCGTGTGTTAGGTAACACTGGAGTGGACCCAAAAAGGACTCAAAACTACAACAAAAATGCAAAAGTAACAAGGTTTATTAACCAGGGAGGTCAGGTGGTGGAGAGATGTGGAGCCAGATGCCGGGATGCAGGAGTCTTGAAAGGCGGGAACTAGGAGTACAAAAAATGCAGGTTAGCATATAGCCAGCGAGGAAAAATCAAAAGCTGAGCCGATAGGAGAATCACCATCAGGTAGACGAAACAGTCTGGCAGAGTCTGGCTGGAGAGCTGGGCCTTTGTTGCAGGCTTGATTGGAGATGGAAAGCAGGTGCTCCCAGCAGACTCCGCCCACATCCACACACAGAAGACTCAGGTCACAGGCAGGGGCGTGACAGCGTGGTGACTTGCATCACTCACAATTGTGATCTCTTTGTGTATGAAGTGGGTGGTGTGTATGTCTTGCAGGGAGAGGCATGGTAATCTTCCTGACTGTGCTCACTATGCACTGCAGGGCTCTCCTGTCATGGTCAGTGCAGCTTCCACCCCACACAGTGATGCAGCTCAAAGGGTGTTCTCAATGGTTTCTCTGCAGAATGTGGTCATGATAGGTGGTGAAGCACTTGCCTGCATGAGTTTCCGCAGGAAGAAGAGGCGCTGCTCGGCTTTCTTCACCACTGATGCAGTGCTGGTTGACCAGGAGAGGTCCTCACTGATGTGCACCCCCAGGAATTTAGTGCTGTTCACTCTCTCCACAGCAGCACTGTCGATGGTCAGTGGTGGGTGTTGGGTGTGGCCTCTCTGGAAATCAACAACAATCTCCTTAGTTTTCTGACATTCAGCTGGAGGTTGTTGTCTCTGCACTACGTGGTCAGAAGGTCTGCCTCTCCTGTAGTGAGTCTCGTCGCCCCTGGTGATGAGACCCACCAGAGTTGTGTTGTCTGGAACTTCACAAAGTGGTTGGTGCTGTAGGTTGTCGTGCAGTCATGTGTCAGGAGGGTGAAGAGCAGAGGACTGAGCCACAGCCTTGGGGAGCCCCTGTGCTCAGAGTGATTGTGCTTGAGGTATTGTTGTCAAAATTATTGAAAAAGAAATACATATATGAGTTGGCTGAAGTTTGATCTGCAACAAAACAGTAGGCTGAGAGGAAGTGGAAAGTTACTAATAAAATAATAAAAGCAATTAGTCTTATATAGCTTTCCTACATATACATGCAAGTCCTTTCACACTTTATTATTTCACATTCATAGTGGTGGTAAGCTGCTATTGTAGCCACAGCTGCCCTGGGACAGACTGACAGGAGAGAGGGTGCCAATATCTGCTGACCACCACCAAGACACACACCACATTCATAATAGGCAATGTGGGAGAAGTGACTAAGGACACAACAACAATTTATGTTACTGGCCCCTCACTGTGGCACCTGGTTTTCTGGTGTGTCTATCATCCAAGTACTACTGAGGCCCAACTGTCCTTAGCTTCCGAGACAAGATCAGACTTTCACAACATTTGGCCACAAATATTTTGGCTGCTACAGGATATTGCAGTAGATGTAGAGGAAAGGCCTGGATGAAGGCGGGCAATGAACTGGGCTATTAGAAACAGTCAAAAGAAAAGAAAATCTGAAATAACGCTGCATACAAATGCTCATAGTTTTCTTTTTTAAAAACATACAAATGCTTGTAATGTGGCAAATTTTTCTTGGAGTGCTGTTTGCTGTTAATCTCCTGACTGGAGTCTGGGCTGTGGGGCTGCAAGGTCAGGGCTGAGGGAGCAGGGTGGAGGGAGAATCCAAATGGAGTGTTTACTTTGTGCAAAGTGTCATCAGAGAAGCACATGAGTGAGCTACAGGGAACAGCATTTGGAATCATGTTAGGATAAGGCGCAGTCTTCAGTCTCAACAGTTAAAACACTAAAACATGGTTAACATAATTATAACATCTTACAAAAAAAAAAAAAAATCCATTTTAACCCTGTATTTTACCAGCAACCATGCTGTAAACAAGGGCCAGATGTCATCAGATTTAACCCTTTGAGACCAAAGCATTCATTTCCTGGATGATTTTTTTTAACCCTCTTTAACATGTTTTTACTAAGCCTAATGCAGAAAATAATTAGTTTTTATCGCCTTTTTTTTTTTTTTTTTTTGAGGAATCTGCTGAAATGTTGCAAAATTTAATTTTAATTTTCTTTAGTGGTTACCAATATTACAACTTCACAATTAATAAAAGCCAACTTTATATTAGGTATTGCTCACTCAATTAAATCAAAACATATCTTAAAATGAATGAATTTAATTGAAAAAAATTGAAACGTACATGGTATGGCCCCATAGCTGATGTGATACCTCGAAACTGTTTCCAGTACTTTGCTTTCATCCATCCACTTTCTGGACAACCTCATTGTTATGACTAGTGGGCCACACAGAGTTTTACAATTTGATGGAAGGGTCGGACCAGGAGCAGATGGATGGAGTGGAGAAAAAAAATAAAAATAATAACATGGGGTATGCAGAAAACCTGTGCTTGAATTTCAATTGAAAGTCACCACACATCATTACGACAAAATATCTGTCTTTGAAGTCCCACGGTATTTACTATTTATTAAAATTACTCTTAAAACATTGAACATTAAATTAATAATTTTTTAAAATTATTATTATTGTAGTGTGAGTACATCTGGCCACACGCTGGCACCAAAATATGTAGGAGAAATCTGCATGGGCTCACAGCGTGACACTGTGATGTAGTGGTGGTAATTGATGTTACAGATTGGAATTTAGGAGTTCTAAGTTAAAGCAGCACTCACGTGGCCTTTGTGAGTATTTGGCTCTGACTAGAAGTAAATTTGGGGCACCACTCAACAAATGTTGAGAAATATTACCAATCCAATTTAATCAATGACCTATTTTAATTAATTAATTAATAATTAATAAAACAATTGATCTGAAGGTTCGCAAATTATTGACCATATCAGTGACCTGCATATTCTGAATGACATCACTGGAAATAACATCACTATTCACCAAAGCAAACTGTGGTTTATGGATATTTATTGACCAAGTTAAACAGACAGCAGTTAAATATCAAATATGCAAATGAGTGCAGGTCGCTCTAAACTGGTGTCGAGAAATGTGAGATTAGGCACAATTTTAAGAGTTATATAAAGTTCTGTGCTGACTCTAGATTGGTACAACAAGCCATTCTGTAACAGTGCGCATACAACCCGGGGAGCGTGGAGATGTCTAGTCACGATGTGGTCCTGTTTGGTTCAATGAGGGTTTGAGTTTCTCAGGATGTCGGTTCTGAAGAATCAAATGCAAAGAAATGGACAAAGGCCACGTGATCTGATCAATGTTCCAGGCTCAGTTGGCGTCAGGCTGAGGGACACTCGCCTCTGTTCTAGAGGATTGGATGACACGTTTCTGTGTCTGTGAGGTCTAACAGTGCGGGTCACAGATTAGGGCTAATCAAACAAAAAGACTATGTCTGCAAAAATGCAAATGTTTAAATTTGGAAAAATATGAAAGCTTTGCTTTCAAATCAGATCAGCTACAGGTATTCAAATGAAAAAAACACATCAAGCGACGGGCACAGCTTGAACAGAGGGAGAACTTGGGCATTGTCCCTTTTGTTTGGCTCTACTACATCTTGACCATTCTGAGCTGAACTGCTTCAGCAATCTTCTTCTGAACAGAGATCTGAACAAACCGGTCAGAAATAGGCGATCTGCGAAACTGGCATCTCTCTGGGCTGAGGTCTGTTTTCCTTCTCTTAAGTCTTAAGATAAGCGGGAAAAACTGACCAATGGTGGGTCTGCGTGTGGAATGTAAGTTAGTTGAGTGGGGGGGGTTTATGACGTAGCTCACATATTACACACTATGTAGATTAACAGTTTTACACAAAGAAAGTATTCACATGACATTAACAAAATCAGTATTAAACACACTGGCATTGAGTGAATTGAATTTCATTCCTTTCTTTCTCTGGAGAAAGTCTGTTGGCTTGAGATTCAGAAATTGTTCCATCAGAAATCCCATTGTGTCTTTAATTTGTTGATTATAGTCAGTGAACAAACTTCGGTCAATTGAATTATCAATAGGTGAAGCTTTATAGAAAACTTAGTTTGTAAAAAGATCTTTAATCCTTTAGGGGTCTTTGTGTGTTACTTCATGCAGGGAGTGCATGAGGTTGGTAAATCTTGCTTGGGTGACAGGTCCGAGATAGGGAGGTTCAAGCAAGTGGGGGAAGGGCAGAGTGTCATCAAAGTTAACCCCTGTCAGAGGCTGTTGTCCAAACTTTGTGCAAGTCTATCCCCTAAGATATCATGGCAACAGCCATGATTTCACATCTTCCATAGGTCAGAGGTCAGTCCTCTTACATTATTATTAACAGTTACTATTTTAAAGCACTGAAAGTTCTGTTCTCCTTCAGGATATTATCATCATCACTCTCCTCCTGAGTGTCTTTATTTCAAAAACGGTAGGAGATGCAGATCTACTTCTATTCAATGTGCGTCCCCAGTGCCAAAACTCAACAATGACCAATGCAAGTACGGAACAGTGTCAGCGTGCCAGTCTGTGAGCGAGTTATATTTGATCTGGTGCACAATGTTTATAATGAGTGCATTTACATGCACATCAATATCTCGGTTATGATCGGGTTTTTTGAGTCACAGTGCAAGTATACGCACTATCCCGGTTACTGCAATGTAAAGTTGAGGGCGAATGCATCCAAACGACAAATACTTCTCCGTCTTTTCATTACAACAGTAGCCAACATAAATAAAGAGACCATAAATGAGTGAAATGACTGCGCTAAACCTGCACACGAATCTACACTCGTATGACTTGCACACGTATGATCGCTGAAAAGTTAAACATGAAATATCTCGTACGATATATGCACAGAACAGACTCACCATCAGCAGCATCTCTCTGTCACAGAAAAAAAAAACACATATATTTCACTCAGTCGTGTCCTTTAGTCCAACAGAAGCAGAACCACATCAGGGCACAAGGAGCGAGCTGTTTTTATCAGCACTAACAGTTTATGCAAATTTGCCATGTGGTTTTAAGTTTTGTTTCTGTAAAACGTAAAGAAATATGGCAAAGCTGAATTAAATTATCAAACAGGCTGATGTGGTTATGGTTTATATGTTGTAAAGTTGAGTTTATTTATGTGTGTGTAACTTGTGGCTTGGGTTTGATCTGTGGATCTAATTTGAGCAGTGGATCTTAACTCCTCACCGCTGGTTCGAACCTCCCGAGCTTCCTCTGCTACAGAGGTTCAATACTCCATTTAATCACGTGCACAGGGATATGAGTATCCCAGATATATATGTATCCCAGTTTCTCAGCGTGCATGTATCCTGAATACTGCCATAACCGGGATATGGTGAATAACTGGAATACTGATGTGCATGTATACGCACTCAATGAGAACATACGTGCACCTGCACACCACTCATGTGCACACCTTAACAGAAATGACATGTAACACGTAAATGCATTTTTTTACACAACAGCAGAGAAACTTACTTTTGATTTCAGTTTTTTCTACTGGGAAAATTCACGTCGGAAAAACAACTCCAACCATATGAATGCAGCATAATAGGCCACACCTCAACAAACATCAATGTATCTAGAGTGCACCATTTACTGGGAAACGCCGGAAATGCAGGAAAAATAAAACATTAACGAGGTTTATTATTATAATTTAATCAAATTCAGGGGGCCAAATTAAAGGCTTAAAGGGCCCGGTACGAGGCCCGGGCTGTAGTTTGCCCGCCCCTGATGAACAAGAAGCAAGACAAACTTTGGATGATTAGACCATGGTTTGGTGCTAGACCTTGCAGTCTTACCCGCACACTCTCCTGGTACACCTTGAAATCACACAGTATGCCGGAGATTCCTGTTCTTGACCAGATCTTGAAGCCCCATGGATGGGGTTTCCAATGTATACACTGCCTGATCCCACTGAACCTTCCCTTGAATAGCTATTAATTGACACTATAGCTGTGCCTAAATGGGACAGGTTCAGCCCACCTTCCCCCAGCAATCACACAGATCAGAAACAAAGATTAAGCTCAGGTAATCAAACTATTGGATTTTAACCCTTCCAGACCGACGGTATCGTATACGATACCGGCGGACATGTTTTACATAACCGCGCATAACATTTTAACCATAAAAGATAGAGACTTAATTTTTTTTCCTTGTATAGATAAGACCCGTGGCTTTACGTGCATCTTTCCGGCATCATCCTACGTCACACGCACGCTGCGTGGTGACGTAGTGAAAACAGGTGTCCAATAGGAACTTCGCTCTTCGGCGCGTGACGCGCTCCAACCATTTTCATTGGCCCAAACTTTGCCAAAGATTGTTGTAAGTCAAGATAGTTACTCCTCTGAGCTACTGTGCTCATAGCATTTGATAAAGCCGGCCTAAGTACCATTATTTCTCAAGTAAATGGCAGATTACGCATCTCGGTGTGCGTAATTGCGCATCCCTTACTATTTTTATTTGAAAAGTTTTTTTTTACTTACAAATGATATATAATACAGCAAACAGGACGTAAACAGCCTAGTGCCGAGCAATGAATCGGGTGCGCGCGGGTGTGAGCAGGTGCGAGCAGGTGCGCGCAGATGCGCGCTCGGCGTACACACATTCGTGTGCCAAGGCATTTGTTGTTTTGCGCACAGAGGATAAAGTCTATCAGAAGAAAGAAAGAAAGAACGAACGAACAGAAATGGCACGCAAAGCGTCACTTTCCTTGCTGGAAGCAGTGGCGATGGTAACGGAGCCTGGCAGTGACGCTGAGTCCGACGTGGACACTTTTTATACAGATGAAGAGTTGGATTACCTGGAGGATCTGGACCCTACTGAAGAGTAAGTAGCAAATATTTCATAGTTATTTAGAGCAAACATCATGCAACACTTGTAGTAAATGGGCGTAAATACATAATAGTAGCATGCGTAATGCCTATTTACGCATTGTTTGGATACAGTTTTATTTGATGCATGAGGGGTATAATCATTTAGGTGGGGGATGAGATTGTGAACTTCAGACAACTGTTTACCTGTGTTGCACTAGACTTATGACATGTATGTTGTTGTTTGTAATAACGAGCTACAAACTACATGTGTAAAGTGGATGAAGTGGTTTGGGAGGTGTGGATATGTTGACACCATTTGGGTGGGGGATGGGGTTGTGCATTGTGTTTGCCCCTGCTGCACTAGACTTAGACTTGTTGTAGGACATATGTAATACACAAGTTTTACACAAGCTAACATTTTTTCCTTTTCTTTTGTTTAGTGCTGAGTCAGAGGATGTTCCTCAGGCTCCTCCAGATTCCCCTGTGCCATTCACTTCAGGTGTCTCCCCAGCTTCATCAGTGTCTACAACCCCAGCCACCCGTCCAGAACCATCAGCACCTTCAACACCTACGATCTCCTCTGAGAGCAGGAGGAGGGGCAGGGATGGAGGACATGGAAGATCCAGATCTCCACTCCTCAGTACTTCATCTGGATCACCACACTTACTAACCACCACACCAGGAAGACCGCAGCAGGCAAGGATCATATGGGAGGTATCATGTGTGCACTGCTGACAAACACAGGGGAAGAGACAGTGTACTGCATGGAAATGCAAGGCCTGTGATGTGGCACTATGCCTGGTGCCTGATAGGAACTGCTTCCATGATTGGCAATAGTGAAGGACTTGGACGAGTGCACTTTTTTTGTTTTGAGGGCAAAAATGACATTTTTAGAATACCTACAAACTTCATATTTTGCACTTTTGTAGCTAAGACCCTAAACTAAGTATTTATTATGTCTAAAAAGTTGTTTATACATGTTTGCTGTGTGTTTTGAATAAAGGAGTGTAAATATTATTTTCCGTTTTTTTTTTTTCCTTTGTATTTCTAGTGCTATAGCTTTGATTACAGCCATATGACACAACTACAGCATTCAGATTGTGAAAGAACAGGTTGTACTGAAAAAAAGGATGTATAGCACTTCATTAGGGGATAAAAGGGGGAGTTTTAATAGCAAAATTAGGAAAAAAATCCAGGCGAGGACAAATGTACCAAAAATGCCCTTAGGTCTGGAAGGGTTAAGACCAGGTTATTCAAATAACAATTCTCATTTAATCTTATGGCAAAAATCAAAACCTCGTGTTTAACTTTTGCAAAACAAAACGGCTATACTTCTGGGATACATTTAAAATAGGCAAAATTACCCAAACTTTTTTTTTTTTTTTTTTTTTTTCTGAGGACCCATATTTTAAATATCACAAACTTTCACAACCCAAGTCAGAGACATTATTCATAAATCACAAAATAAAGGTGGTTTTGAGCATTACTGAACATTAATGAGGACATTTTATTGTTGACTGAGCGATCGTGTCTCTGAACAATTAGTATTACTCAAGTTTTAAATCATGAAAAACAGTCATTGAAGCAGCAATAAAAGGATCCATGAGTATCCCTCATGTGTCAGAACTGTATATTGCAGACATACATGCAGATTGTGACAAGGCAAACCAAAAAAAAAAAAAAATCTCTTGTGACCCACCTGAGGGTCGCAATCCAGTCTTTGGGAAAGGTTGCCTTTAAGTTCCAAAAACACACAACGTGATGAGATGTGCATTTTGAATTATTATTATCAATATTAAGAATTTTTATATTGACCAGGGATTACATTTATACAGGGGGATGTATTTAAGTCTGATTGTAAAGAAAGAAAGACATCTCTCCTGAGAAAAGATGGTTTATTAAACAATCAAAGGAACTTCTGGAAACACTTTGTCATAATGTGAACAGTCAAACATTGAACCCATTACACACACGCACAAACACACACAGACTGCATTAATAGGTGAAACAACTATATGTCAAAGTACTCTCAAATTGTGTTACCTTTTTGCTGAAGCAGGAGACATTCTAAAATTGACAAATTATCTTTGCCAAGTATGATCAGGTGGAATATTACTGCTTAACTGCAGTACAATAGTAAATTCTTAGTACATGTAATTAGTTACTATAACAAACAGACATTAACCCACCTGTTTTAAAGTTTAATTAAAATAGTCAACAGTTTTTTTTTGTTTTTTTTTAACAGTATGAAACGTCTTCTGCTTGCCTTAATTTGTGTAATCAACATATAATATGATAGTGGTTCATCTCACATATTTGCAACTACCCCCTGCATGTTTATGTCACATGTTTGGGTCAATTTGACTCAGCAATCATACTGAAGGGTAAAAGGGTGTCAGAAGTGTCAGACTATTTCTTTCTTTGCAACTGTGAGACATATTCACCTCAATCTCACACACACACACAAATCACACATGCTTTTTTCTTTTTTTTTTTTTTTACAGTGTATAAATGTGCATTCTGCTCCTCCCCCTGCATCCTGATTGGCTAAGGGACTGTAGAACACTGTCAATCAATCTCCTCTTTGCCGTGTCTCCTGTACAGTACAGAATGCGTTCAGTTTGCCAAATTTCCATAAACGAGCTGCTGCGGTGTTGTACTGCGTGGGTGCAGGCAGGTGTGGGTATCCAAAAATGGACCCATGCAGGACTCTGCTCTGTACAGCCTCATTACGGAATAAATTAATCTTCAGTTTGTTACATAAAGAAAGAGAAAAGTAACATAAGGACAACAGCAGCATATAGGGTTGTAACTGTCCTGTCAGAGAAAAGTGTTTAAAGTTTGTGGTGAGGGGTTTTACAGCCTTAAAACAGATAGAATCATTGTTAAATATAAAGTTGGGGGTTATTTTTAGAACATAACCCGTGTGATAAATGAGAGATCACTGTATTGCGATTGCTTGTTTGTTGTATTGTTGTCTTGTTGCATTGTGAGTTTGTTCATTTCTGGTTCACAAACAGTGCAAGTGTGTAAAACAACATTTAAGAGTTATGTTTCATTGTTGTGGAAAACTATTGTGCTTTATATGTTGTTTTCTCAAAAGTAATAAACTGATGAAATATTAAATAAATGTTAATAAAAAATAAATAAATAAATATATATATATATATATATATATATATATATATATATATATATATATATATATATATATATATATATACATATAAGAAAAAAATAAAAGAAAAAGAACAAAAAAACTTTTTTTTTTTTTTTTTCATGAAAAACAAGTGAATTGTCACAATTAAACCATGACCCATTCAAGGTAAGGAACACCATTGCACTAAATATTGATAGAATAGTTAGTAATGGAGTTAGTAATGAAATATTAACAATGCTTTTTAGGATTTTTTTTTTTTTTTTTTTTTGTGGTTTCGGACATCTTTTGGATAATTAAATATGCACCGGGTCAAAATGACCCAGGAAAAGCATTGCTGTTCCTGACAATGAACATAAGAGGAGGGTTAAATAAACGGCACATCTCACCATGAATCAAATGTCAGTAAAGAGTGAAAAACATGTGAGCAAATGATATGTTTTCAGTTTTGTCTCACACACTTGTTAAGATCATAAAAGGCCCCATTTATCATGGGACACTTCCTCAGTGATGAAGCTGTTTAGGTGCTCCTCAGCTAAGGTGAAAAGAAACTATAATTTTACTGTTTTACTTCTGCATAAAATTAGACATTAGACATTAGACAACATACAGTTTATGGACTCATCGCTATTAGGACACAATAGGGCAGCAGCAGGCAGAATGTGCAGGAGGAAGGCCAGATGCAACCAACTTCTGCAGTCTGGACCTCCTCCTCAGTGAGTCTGGACCTCCTCCTCAGTGAGTCTGGACCTCCTCCTCAGTGAGTCTGGACATGGACAGTGGAGACATGACCCAAGTACTTGAACCACTCAGTCTGATGTATCTCTTGTCTTGTCTGGAGGAGGAAGAACAGAATGGGCCTTACGTCTGATTAGTTCAAAGTTCTGTCCTACAAAGTGAAAACAATGACACACACATTAAGAAAACTACAAAACTATTATAGGAAAATGAGGTTCACAGAGAATGTACATTCAGAAAAAATAAATTTATTATTATTATTATTATTATTATTATGCACATTTTTACTTTATTTAGTCATTTGAACCAGTTCTGTGGACGTGGCAGTGTGTTGTGCCCTCATACAGGACGATGCAGATGAGAAAAGAAAATGAATAGAAAATATTTCAAACAGTTTTCTCATTGTTATGATTTTAGATGTGATAGGCCGTACACACATGTGTCTAGTATCTACACCAGTGTCTGCACAAATCTGTTTAATGAGCCTCATGTCCATCTTATATCTGACCTGTCCAGGCAGGATTATTTACTTTTCACTTTACAAACGTGCACGGATTGTAAAAAGCAGATAATGTATTCCCAGAATGAAATGTACATGTTGGAGGTTTATGATTTACAAGTAAATATAAGCTTTGATAGAATCAAACTGTCTTTTAAGTTTAATGTATGAAATGTGTGTTTTATCTGACCTCTGAGCTACACTGGTCAAGTGTTGATGTGTTTTACACGCAAACGGCAAATTCGCCTCTGAAAACGAGTCTTTCTAAAAACTCCGGCTAGAATAGAGATTCTGGAAAACTCAGGTTTCATGTTTACATGTAAAGTGAGATAAATGGAGTTTTAGGACTTGAAGCGCTGAAAGTGCGACCAATGTTTACTTTTGCTATGATGTCAGTGTGAGAAATACAGAAATACAGGGGGTGCGGGGGTCCAACACCCCCAATTAACCCATCACACCCCCTAAAAACCTTCAAAAGGAAAATTTTGAAGGGGCTAAAAAGTAAAAAAAAAAAAAAAAAAAAGAAAAACTATATATATATATATATATATATATATATATATATATATATATATATATACATACATACATACATACATACATACATACATACATACATATATAGTCCAGACATCCCATACAGACCTGGACAGGGTCAGACCGATATTCCCAATATTCCTCCAATTGTGAAAAGAATCTGTGTTCCCCGTAAACACCGCGGGCCGTCCTCATCTCAACCATGAACTCATAAAACAGCAGCATGCAGCCTAGAACTTTGTACCGCACATCAGCCCGGAGCAGAAGCTCTGAGTTCGGGCAACAGCGCTAAACACAGGGGAGCACTCACCATAGCGCGCAGCTAGGGGCTGGGAGACCAGTGTTGGTCAGATCGGTCCAGAGACTCCATCCTCCATGTCCTGGTTCCAGACTGAGGCGAGCAAGACCAGCATGCAAAGGACTGGTTCTGTGTGGTGAAAGCGAGAATGCATGGTGGACCACAGGTCGGGGCGGGCTGGTCCGGTCCTCCACGCTCAATCGCGGCTGGTTCCAAGGTGGAGCAAAGCAACCTTACAGAAGCGTGAATCCTGTTTGGTTCTTTATATTTTGTTCTGAGTGGTCCGTGCACGCACATGTTTTTTTTTCCTGGGTAAAGCGCTCCTCAGGTGGAGGCACCAGACACCACTTCCCGCTTTAGCTCATCTATTTTTCCTCTTGGTGTTTGCATTTGGACACACAGCTGATGGATCATATTCACGAGCAGAGATGAAGGAGGGCTCAGAGGTCAGTGATTTTGCCACTTCTTGAACATATTTGTGGAGAGGCGAGCCCGCTCACTAATGCAAGTTTTTCAAGGTATTTTTGAGTAATACTTACAACTGTAATGAAATAAATGCTACAGGTTTGAGTCTAATCCAGGTGCCGCCCAGAGGCTCGCTGTAGTAATGACGGCGCTCGATGGAGGATTTATGCGGGTTGAAAACTTTTTTGAAAATGATGCTGTGTGCACGATGTTATTTTGGAAAAAAGAGGGAGGAAAATATTCATTTCTCAAAATACCCAGCTATGTGTAAATGTAGCTTTAGCTCAAAGCTCTGAGGTTCATGCAGTTAAAAACAAACTTATTTGACAATTTTGTTGGTTATGACAATAACACAGTATATGAATATAATCAAATAAAATTCGCATTACTGTAATAATCATTTGTTCCCGCTGTAGTTTATGGTCAGTTGGCTGTTTTTCTGTCTCTCTCATAGGTAGAGCCTTTCCCTCTCTCCATCCAGGTTTGTATTGAAGGAAGTTTAATGATGATGTACAAGTGTGTGATGATCTGTAATAAACAAAAAATAAATATATAAATAATTACAACTGTACACACCAATAATTACAAATATATACAAAAATAATGTAAATCAACATATTTATAGGGTAATCATTCATTATATCTACAGTGAGATGTATTGGCATAAAAATGCAGAATATGCAGAAAGTTGCAATTAAAGACCAACAGGGGGCGTCAGAGACTACCCCATGACGACATGAATAATTATGGTGCAGAGTGTGTTTTAAATGGCGGATTGGATGACGACCTGAGAAATTTACCAGAAGGAGATTAAGTTGGATAAAGGTGAAAATACACACAACAAAAGATAAAAACAACACAGCGAACTAACAATGTCGCTAACAAGAGATGTACTTACTCTTCATTAACACACAAATATTAATGTTGAACATAGAGAGACAGACGTGCACCTTTCTCTGCACACTGGCTACCTGTGCTTCAGTGTGTGTGTCAAGGAGGGGCAGTAGTGATCTCCTCTCAAAGACATGGAAGAATATGGGCAGAGAAATGTGTACATTCACTCCATACCCAGTGGTGGTAAGCTACTGTTGTAGTGACAGCTTCCCTGGGACAGACTGTTGGAAGGAAGGCCACCAATTTGTGCCACTAACCCCTCTGACCACCACCATAACACTCATGCACAGACCACTTTCATACTATAGCATTTTGCATGAAGTGTCTTGCCTAAGGACACAACAACACCTGGTATTCCCAGCAGTCTCCCACCCAAGTAACCAGACCTGGCCCTGCTTAGCTTCTGAGATCTGACAAGACCAGACTCTGACAAGAAGGTCTGGCCACAACCTAAGTTTTGAGAGTTAAGGCTTGTAAATAGAGATAAGCTTGAGCCGACAGGAAGTTTGCTCTTTCAATGGTAAGTTTTGAAAATTTGTGCCAAAATTTAGACTTTAGTGTCAAAGCCACTGACAAAGGATACTTTGAGGCTTTTGTTCACAAAGTTTACTTTTTTCAAACATTCTGAATTGTTTTCTGTGAATAGTTTTTCAACGTGTGCTTAAGATTTGACACATTTTTAAAAAGAAGAAAGAAGAAAACTAGAAAAAGCACAGATTTGAAAGTTCTGTAAAATATATAATAATATTTGACAGATATTTACAGCATGTGCTTCACTCTGAAACAATGAAAAATAGTGTGATATTGGTCCTACAGATCTCTGACTCCACCTCACTACACATCTAAAAGTGTGGGAGCATTCTCTTGCCAGTGTCTGGATGATGGATACATAAGTTTATAAATCTGATGACTGTGTCCTTTTTACAAAAGTGTTTTAAGTTTTATTCACAAAGTTTACTTTTTCAGGCATTGTGAATTGTTTTGTGACGTGTGTGAATAGTTTTGCGAAGAGTGCAAAAGATTTATAACAAGTTTCAGAAAATATGCCGAAGTGAAAAGAAAAAAAAAGTAAACAAATGTATGAACATACAGGCACCACGTGGCATTGCATTAACAGTAACATATTTGTCTACCTCCACCTGCTTGTTGAAAAATAATTGTTATTCTTTTGGCTATAACATTCCACAATATGGCATGAAACAAATGTATAGTGTTAATTTTGTCTTTCCATAGTTTTATGCAGTTGACTTTTCTCCTCTAGAACGTAAACACATTATCACTTTAAATTATGAAAATCAAATTCAAATTCTAGACTGTCAATGCACCCTATGAAGCACATATAGAAGTATAATTTCATTTAGTTTATTTACTTTTATTCATTACAACTTAATATAGGTGTACCTGGTCATAGTTGTGCATATCTGCCATCCTGCTCATCTCCTGGTGGGTTCAATAAATTGTACAGTTGGTGGCATGTTCCAGAGCTCATCAAACTGTTGTGTCTCATTAGCGCCACGCCACCACTACACCTCCCCACACCTCCCCCCGCCTCTGTTTATGAGCTATGGCAAGAGAGCATTGACACCAGGATAATTAGCACGCATCAAAGCAGCACTGGCAGTTCATGCGTACATAAAATGGAAAGAGCTAATTACGGGACACTTAAAATAGTGATTGTCTTAGTAATAAAACAAATGATAGTTATTTGACTGAAACAGGTCTATGTTTATAAGATGGAAATCTATTTGCAGTAGATATTTATTAAAATAGTGCTTTGAGTGCCTTGAAGGCGGAAAAGCACTATATAAAAATGTGACATTTAATTCACGCATTGGGTTATCTTGTAGACTGTATACAGAAGTAGACTGAGTGCAACCAAATGAATCCAATCGAGCCTAGAATTGATAGTGGTTAAGTTGCATATTCCTATATTTGTTCCAGGGGCAAGGTTGCTGATGGATCTTGTCACTTCCTTTAGCAACAAGTCAAGATAGCTGTCAATCATAACTGCTGATAGCGGTTGCAGGAACTGACTGCAGGGAAAGAAGACACCTGATTGGTCTGTTATTAATGTTCTTATCTTCATTTATGGAGGAAATGGTGAAATAAAAGCTCCAGGATCAGGAAGAGTGAGTAAAAATTGACATTTTAAGGTCAGAATGAAAAGCCTGAAAGTGGCAGGTACAAAGTCATCTGGAACCAGACTCCAACTAGTCTTTGTGCCAATGCCTTCCTGCAATGTAGCAGGTAGTGAGCTAGCTACCTGCTACCTCATACAATAATGAGAGACAATGAAACTTACGAGATACAAGCCCAGATGTCGCCCGCCTAAACAAGGTCTACATTAGATGCTTGGGAGCCATTCTACTAGGCCGGGAGCCAGGTCCACCCCTCAGGATGTTTTTTGCTACCTTTTTTTACTATTATTTCCTGTTATCTTATATCTTGGGCCATCACAAGTTGATATGAACCAACCCCAACTCGGGCCCGTTTGGTCTCAGGGCCCCAAAAAACACCCTTTTTAAGAAAAGCTATTTGTGAAATTATGTAGCTGTAAATATTAAGGTACAAAAACTGCATAAATGGTCAAATAACCCTAAAATTTTGCATGGTGTATCCTGACACATGGGGAAAACTAGCAGAAACCTATTCTGGGGCTCAACATACACCAAAAAAAAAAAAAAATGTCTGTCCGCCTGACAGATTGTCATCAAAAGTGATTTTCAAACATTATTATTGCATATATCATTGCCTCAAATGTACATGAAAAACTTTCCAAGTTCATAAGTGTCAATTTAAGCCCAATATGACCTTTGTATCTAGAGAGAAACAGCTGCAATGACCAAAGTTCTTCACTGTACCTCAAATTGACAGAAAGCAGATCTTTCAGACATTACTTTTTCATATGGGATTAAGTATGATTTTTTTTCATAGAAACTATTTTTAAGAGTTGTCTTAAGTACCGCTATACTATATGAAGTGAATTACTTTAAAAGTTAATATTAAAACTCCAGGTGGGCAGGGCTCAGGGTGAAAGATAAAACTATGGTAACCAGGTTACACACACACAACCCATGCATTTATCAGCCAACAATCCTGACCCTGCAGGCAACATCCCATCAGAAGTTATTTTCCAAAGACAATTTTGATAGAAGTTGATAATTTTTTTCTGGTTATAAAAAGAGATTGAGTGTACTGGGAGACTGGTGTCCTTTTCTAGGCGTCCACGACTTCTAGACTGAACATTAGCTATTGTCAGATTGTTAGAGAACAACCAACCCAATGGAGCTACTGGTGAGAGTAGGAGTGGGAGAGAAATTATAGTGTGTGTGCATGTGTGCGTATGTGTGCGTGTTTGTGTGTGTGCATGTGTGCGTGCATAATATCATCAGTAAGATCATCAGGCTCTGTTTGAGGCTAAACTTCAATGAAATTGGAAACATTTGGTCTCAGTTCATGTATATTTACACACTGATTTTCAGATGAGTGTAATGCAACAATATACTGTCTAAAGCAGACAACATGCCAAAGAAACAACAAAATGATGAAGAGTGGACAGCAGGTCTGAGTTCTTCAAAGCAGAAACCTCCACCTCAGCCATCTCTGCAAAACTGCAGCCTGCATGGTTACAATGATACATTTTCTCTTGGCATCTTCTTGTCAACATTGCATGCTCAGGGAATTCCTCAAAGAAGTTGATGCACACGCTGATGATTTTCTGCTTCACAACAATGTGAGATGGCTCAGCAAAGGGAGGGTGTTGGAGCGATTTTGGTCCATCAGAAGAGAAGTAGCAGCTTTCTTGGAAGAAGTGGAAAGTTAGAAAGCAACAAACTTTTCTCTCTTTTTTAAATCATGAGAAAAAATATGGATATTGTGGCCTTTTTGGGTTATATCACTTCACATCTGAACGACCTGAATTTGAAGCTGCAGGGCAAGGACAATTCAATTTGTGAACTGATGACAGTCATCCATTCCTTTCAGAGGAAACTTGAGGTGTTCAAAAAAGACCTGCACGAGACTATGCACACTTCCCAACAGTGAAGGAACAGGTGTAGGGACAGAGAGATATGTCCTCTTTTGTTGTCTTTATTGATACGCTGATAGTAAACTTCATGAATCCATTTCTCATCACCAATGTCAGAGGGTTCTCAAACGAAGTCACACAGCAATTCAAGTGGGCAAATCCTGGGCCTCTCCAGATGCAACTGGTTGATCTCTAAGCAGATCTGGCCCTGAAAGACCAGTTTGGAAGAACTGAACCTGACACTTTTTCACTCCATCTGGTCTCTGAGACAGCTTTCCCAAATCTGACTAAAGTAGATCTTGTTTGTGGAGATCTGTATGTGGAGCCAAACATGGTTCCACATACAACTGTGACAGCTTTCTCCAGAATTAACATAATAAAAACTAAATATTGTTCCAGGCTCACCAATGAACACCCACACATGTGTATGAGAGTGGCCCTGACACCATTCCAGCCCAGATTTAAAATGTATTTAAAATAAAAAAAAGTAGGGCAAACTAAAGCTCAGTACTCTCACTGAACAACATAAAGTGGGTAAGTGGAATATAAGGTGGAAAGAAGAGAAACTGTAAAACTGTTAAGATGTTTTAAGAAATCTGTTGAATTGAGATGTGAAAGGTAAAGAAAAAGCTGCTGCTATTTTTATTTTATTTTTTTTCTTAAAGACCTTCTTTTAAGATGCACAATTTGGCCATTTTATTTATTCTCTCTAATTCATTTTAAATTGCAGCTCTGTATCTAATGTAGGCCTACCCTACTGTGTGTTTCAAATTTTGTTAAAATGTTTTTAACTTGTATTTTTGTTGATTTGACAGTATTGTTCATACATTCAGACACCAATAAAACTAGGCTATACTGTAACACGGACCTCTGCTTGAGGAGATTTTCTTTAACCGGATCTCCTCAAATTTTAGTTGAATACCCCTGGCATACATGGAGCAACATAACCAAGTGGCAGGCATAGTGTACAGAAACATCTGTGCTGGAGACCCCAAGGTCAAGGTGGGAAACACCTCCAAAGGTTGTGGAGAATGACCTCCAAGATCCTGTGGGTTTTCCAGATACATTCTGACAGGATGGTGATGGCGAACCAACCAGACATAGTGGTGGTGATAAGAAACAGAGCAGAGCCATGGTGGTCGACATCGCAATACCAAGTGATGGTAATATCAGGAAAAAGGAACAAGAGAAACTAGAGAAATAACAGGGGCTCAAGGAGGAGCAGGAGAAGGCCTGGAAGGTGAAGGCATCAGTGGTGCCCATGGTCAATGGAGCACTGAAGGCTGTAGCCTGGTTATAGCAGATCCCAGGAAAAACATCAGGCATCTGTACTAGAAACAGCAAAGATAATGTGCAGTGCCTTTGTCACCTGCCCCAGTGAGAGGAGTACATCAAAACAAGTCTCCTGGACCAGACCAAGTGAACCCCTTTGTGCTGAGGATATGTGCTGTACAGATCACTGGAATCCTGCAATTAAAGGATACTGGTGCTAGACCTCCTGCATTGTGCCTGTGAGACCCCCTCTCTGGATCCTCTACAATTTACAAATTACAGTCCCATATTTGTGTGGACAATACTGTCATCTGTCTTCTGCTGGTGGCCCACTCACACCTGGATAGTGTTAGGGACTCTGTGAGGATACTGTTTTTTGATATACCCAGTGCCTTTAATACAATCCAGCCATTTCTGATGAGTAAGAAGCAGCTCAGAATGGGCACTGCACTTGTCAGGCAGGCCTCAGTACCTGCGACTGGATAGCACCCTGTCTAATACCATTGTCAGTAATCTAGGTGCACCCCAGGGTAATGTCCTGTCTCTGTTTCGATTCACTCTGTACACCTCTAATTTCCAGTAGAGCTCTGGGTCCAATAATCACTTGTAAAATAGAGCCCTGCACTCCCACAGGAGGTCCCACGCCAAACAGTGCAGTGCGGGACTCATTTTGAGAACTCATTGCGGGCGAGGGCGGGACTACACAATGAGAGAGCGGGCGGGTGGGATGATAAACTGCAGTCCTGCAAACTAAATATGAGTGTAAAGTAAAATATGGGTCCGGTCAAGCGGTAATGGAGGGAAACAGGGGCATATTTTTTTACATTAAAATAGCTCTTATTCAGAAACTAGAGGGACTATTGAAATAAGTAAAGTATCAGAATAAAGGAAAGAGTTAACACTCCAACAGGGTAAAGTTAACCCTGTGATATTCTTTCAAGTTGATGATAAAAATTTTTAAAACTCATGTCGGTAACGGAGGGAACATCAGCTCTATGGGTACAGCGTGTATATATTTATATTCTGCTAATGTTTGTGACTCCCTGGTTCCCGGGTCTTCCTCTTCCATGTCCTTCTGGATAATAATATCGCTAAGTCATTGGATAACAGTTCTTGATTGGGTGATGCAGTGCAAAGTTTAGCATTTTCATCTTCTGATGCTGATGTCTTGGACATGCATCATCAAGTATCAATGCCAGAATGCCGGCTAAAGACGTGTCACAAACCGCAGGACACCCTATATGTGCCTCCACATAAACTTTACATATAAACTGGATGCCTTGACTCCCCGGTCTGAATGGTACTTTAGTCTGACCTCTCCTCCAGGACCTGTTTGCCCTGGGTGACCCTATCAAGGGCATGAAGCCCCCGACAGCATAGCTCCTGGGATCAGAGAGCTATGTTGTTGAATGTATCTTATATTGTTTAAAAGGAAAGCGGGGAAATGACTAAGTAATAATACAGTGAGAGGCGTGTTTAAACCATAAGTGCTGGTCCATTCACTGGAAACAAATCCATAAGAAAGAATTCTAAGCTGAAGTTGCAGATCATTACAAAAAAGGCACCTAGTGTAATAAAAATAATTTTAAAAAAGACTTATAAGGGAACACCATGTCAATCTGATGGATCAGTGAGGACACTCCTGATGGAAGAAGGACATTGATTAAGAAATGTCTCTTTTAGTGTGAATGTACACATCCAGAGGTCCACTGTGAAGGAAATCTATTGTGGTCAATAAACGCAGGTCTACAGAGGACTCCTCCAGCTATGACAGCTATATGTCACTGCTGTTATTGATCACAGCGGTGTTAGCAAGGCGACACATACAATATGACACAACTCTTACTACTCCTTTTTTTTTTTTTTTACTCAAATAATCCATCCATTTATTTTCTTCCGCTTATCCGGGGCCAGGTCACAGGGGCAGCAGTCTAAGCAGGGACTCCCAGACTTCCTTCACCCCAGACACATCCTCCAGCTCCTCCAGGGGGGACCGCGAGGCGTTCCCAGGCCAGTCCAGAGACATAGTCCCTCCAGCGTGTCCTGGGTCTTCCCCGGGGCCTCCACCTGATGGCACATGCCCGGAACACCTCCCGAGGGAGGCGCCCAGGAGGCATCCACTACCTTGTAAAGGTACAAGGTAGTGGTACAACAAAATAACAAAGTTACTCAAGTAAGAGTAAAAACAAAGTGTCTATGAATTGGTGGCTTAAAAGAGTCTGTAACATTTGATGTATAGTTTGGATCTAATGTAATTTGAAAGACAAAAGGTGCTAAACCGGGACTAAACCAGGACTGTTTGTCGGGATGGGCTGAAGGTGCACCCACGTAGACTGTCAGGTGACCACAGACAAAAGGACTGTGCTGGGGCTGGGGCTCCAGCACACTGGGCACACTGGGCAGCTCCGCGCCGCATGGGGCTCAGTGCAGCTGTCGCCCGATCGCGCTTTGTAAACACCCTGCTCCGTTGTTTCGGGAGTTCTCTCTCTCACTCTCTCGCTCTCTCTCAAGCCCAAGATTATTCCTGGTTTAGTCTTGGTTTAAGTCCTTGTTTTGTCCTGATTTAGAGCTTATTCATGCAGTTTGCTGCTTTGGCTGGTTTGCTGTCTGACTGTCCAGTCAGTGGATCTGAAACTGGTGATGTCGTTCACTGCTAAAGGTCCTGGCGACACCAATTTCATTTACAGTTTCATTTACATTTATTTTGTGTTCGAGGGCTTGCAGAACAGATTGTGAAGGCGTCAGGTACAATTCTTTGATTTTGACTCTGTCTAGCAACAAGTCACAGCAGAAATGTGATTGGTCAAATGCTTTAATATGAAAATACATGTCTGGAAGCAGCACAACCACCGGAAAAGCTCTGAAAGAAGCGGACAGACCATTTGGAATTATTTAATACGAATATAATTAACATCAGTCTGTGATTTAGATTATTCAAATTCAAATTATTCAGATTATTATTATTATTTTAGGCCAGCAGAGAAGGCCTTGCAGACCTTGACAGCCCACCACTGATAGACACATGACACATAGAGTGAAATATTTGTCTTTTTTTTTTCTTCATGATTATGGCTAATAGCTACATGAAAACTGAAAATTCTGTGTCTCCGAAAATTTTAATACTAAGATAATTTTTTTAAATTATCTTTAAAACAAAAATGTAATGCTTCTGAAAAGTATGTTCATTTCTGTGCACTCAATTGATCCTCCTTTAGTATGAAATACTGCATCATCAAAATGCCAAATTTTGCTGTAAAATAAAATCAGCATGTTCATCAAGCTTTCCACAGATGGAAGCATAAAGTGCTGTACAATGTCCTGGTAGATGACTGAATTGACTGTGGACTTGAGGAAACACGGTGGACCAGCAGATGACATGGCAGCCCAAATCAACAGACTGTGAACTTCACACTGGGCTTCAAACAGCGTGGATTCAGTGCCTCTCCACTCTTCTTCCAGACTCTAGTACAGGGGTGGGCAAACTTTTTGGCTCGTGGGCCACAAAGGGTTCTGAAATTTGATGGAAGGGATGGATGGAGTGAAGGGAAAAAAATAACATGGGGAAAAAACCTGTGCTTGAATTTCAATTGAAAGTCTTACAGATTACAAAGCATTACAACAAAATATCTGTCTTTCAAGTCCCACGGTGTTTACTATTTATTTAAATTACTCTTAAAACACTGAAAATTAAATTAATAAAATACTTAACTTTAGTATTAAGTTAAGTTATTAAGTGTGAATGTGTCCAAAAGACAAATACTTCTCAGTCTTTTCATTACAACAGTAGCCAACATAAATAGAGACCATAAATGAGTGAAATGACTGCGCTAAACCTGCACACGAATCTACACTCGTATGACCTGCACATGTATGATCGCTGAAAAGTTAAACATGAAATATCTCGTACGATATATGCACAGAACAGACTCACCATCAGCAGCAGCATCTCTCTGTCACAGAAAAAAAAAACAACACATATATTCCACTGAGTCGTGTCCTTTAGTCCAACAGAAGCTGAACCACATCAGTGGCACAAGAAGCGAGATGTTTTTTCTCAGAGCTGATTTTTGTTAGCATTAACAGTTTATGTAAATTAGCCATGCAGTTTTAATTTTAATTTCTATAAAACGTAAAGAAATGAGCAAAGCTGGAAATTTTCCATAGCGTGATATTAAACTAGCCTGATTCTTCAACCGGTTTCATTTCATGGAAACCATCTGACCTCACAGCATAAGAATTTGTTCGCTCGAAGGTAGGCGGGTACTTTTTTTATTTAACTAGTCGCTGCTATTTGGTCGTGATGTATGTAATGCGCCAAATCCCGGATGTATGCCATAAGCTGAAAACTTCTACAACACCGTAGGAAGAAGGGCAATTATGTCTTTCCCCTTGAGAAAATTCACCAAACATTCACTTTGTTCCGGACTTTAACTCCTCGATCTCGGGAATTGTTACCAACACAGAATGTATGTCTTCATCTACATCCATCTGGACCGCTCTGTTTACTGTTGTGCTGCACCACAAAAGAGATCCAGACAGATGCTTGAGTTTGACGTCATGGCTTCACAGCACTTCTCTGATTGGCCGGTGCACGGTCTACAACTTCCAGGGTTCTAGTGTATTCTGATTCCTGGCCTAGTTGCTGGTGAGAACTTAAATTGAACGGAGGCACTAGGTGGTGCCAGCCTGGCTAATATTAAATGGCATTCCTTTATGTTTATTCAGTTACAGGTAGTTTTACATGCTTGTTACCATGGAAATAGATACAGTTCAAGGGCCCATATTACGCTATTTTCTGATATCATAATGTTGCTTCCTCATCACAAATATACCTGGAGTTTGGTTTTGTTTCATTCACAAACACTGCATTTTAAACCACACAGCCAGAGCGTCTGCCACCTTCTCCTTGAGCCTTTCCTGGCTGACCCAGAGCCGATCATGCTGCACTGCCTCGGAGGAAATGCACTTGGGGGGGCCGGAGACCCCTGGGGAGAGGTCCCTCAAGGGGATCCTCCTGCACTGAGCGGTCATCCCTTGCCCGCAGAGTTTAATCCCCTGGGCAGACTGTGCGGACCCCACCCGATTAACTCTTAACAGTTACATGTCCTCTTGAACTCTCTCTTCAAAGTTCTTTTCAACTTTCTCTTACGGTACTTATCGACTATCAGTCTTATTAAGATACTTTCCATAGAGGGTAAACAAGTATAGTAAGGGATTACTTTTTAAAAAAGTAACGAGTAACAAGCAAACGCTACTTTTTTAAAGTAACTTCCCCTGTGTACAGGAAGTGCTCCGCTGTGTTTTTAAACTCCATACACCTTTATTAGAACCATTCGGGTTATTTCTGCCCTGGAATTGCCAATCATACTGAACAAAAGGTAAAATGTAGCTGTTAAATTGAAAACTACCACTGACATCACAAGGTGGAACAGAGCATTTTGAACTTTGAAGATGTAGAGAGATTAATAATAAAGGGTTACTCAAACTGAATGTAAATCTGTGAATGAAACAAAAATGTATAATGCATTTCCTTTGAACCGACCACAATATTCCTTTTTGCAGTGTACGAGAGTGAGAGAAAGTGCAAATGGCTGGAGCACACCGAGTCCCTGGATTATGGCAGCTCTTTCTTTAATGGGGTGTGCAGGGAACGCTTCTGCACAGCCCCAGCGCACATGCACAGTGTTGGGTAATGGGGGGAGATTGAAAGATCTGGTGAAAAGGGTAAAAACGCAGAGCCCCAACGGAAGATAATGTGAGCTTTTAACTGGGATCAGACAAAAGAGGCAACACTCAAATCTACAGATGCACTCAGCCATTTAAATTCATTCAAGTATTATCAGTTTAGGCTTTATTTTATATGAATGTGAGTGGGAGAAAGAAATCTGACTTAGCGTAGAGTTTCTNTGGAAACAAATCCATAAGAAAGAATTCTAAGCTGAAGTTGCAGATCATTACAAAAAAGGCACCTAGTGTAATAAAAATAATTTTAAAAAAGACTTATAAGGGAACACCATGTCAATCTGATGGATCAGTGAGGACACTCCTGATGGAAGAAGGACATTGATTAAGAAATGTCTCTTTTAGTGTGAATGTACACATCCAGAGGTCCACTGTGAAGGAAATCTATTGTGGTCAATAAACGCAGGTCTACAGAGGACTCCTCCAGCTATGACAGCTATATGTCACTGCTGTTATTGATCACAGCGGTGTTAGCAAGGCGACACATACAATATGACACAACTCTTACTATAGACCAGAGATGGGCATCTCTTTTTTTTTTTTTTTTACTCAAATAATCCATCCATTTATTTTCTTCCGCTTATCCGGGGCCAGGTCACAGGGGCAGCAGTCTAAGCAGGGACTCCCAGACTTCCTTCACCCCAGACACATCCTCCAGCTCCTCCAGGGGGGACCGCGAGGCGTTCCCAGGCCAGTCCAGAGACATAGTCCCTCCAGCGTGTCCTGGGTCTTCCCCGGGGCCTCCACCTGATGGCACATGCCCGGAACACCTCCCGAGGGAGGCGCCCAGGAGGCATCCACTACCTTGTAAAGGTACAAGGTAGTGGTACAACAAAATAACAAAGTTACTCAAGTAAGAGTAAAAACAAAGTGTCTATGAATTGGTGGCTTAAAGAGTCTGTAACATTTGATGTATAGTTTGGATCTAATGTAATTTGAAAGACAAAAGGTGCTAAACCGGGACTAAACCAGGACTGTTTGTCGGGATGGGCTGAAGGTGCACCCACGTAGACTGTCAGGTGACCACAGACAAAAGGACTGTGCTGGGGCTGGGGCTCCAGCACACTGGGCACACTGGGCAGCTCCGCGCCGCATGGGGCTCAGTGCAGCTGTCGCCCGATCGCGCTTTGTAAACACCCTGCTCCGTTGTTTCGGGAGTTCTCTCTCTCACTCTCTCGCTCTCTCTCAAGCCCAAGATTATTCCTGGTTTAGTCTTGGTTTAAGTCCTTGTTTTGTCCTGATTTAGAGCTTATTCATGCAGTTTGCTGCTTTGGCTGGTTTGCTGTCTGACTGTCCAGTCAGTGGATCTGAAACTGGTGATGTCGTTCACTGCTAAAGGTCCTGGCGACACCAATTTCATTTACAGTTTCATTTACATTTATTTTGTGTTCGAGGGCTTGCAGAACAGATTGTGAAGGCGTCAGGTACAATTCTTTGATTTTGACTCTGTCTAGCAACAAGTCACAGCAGAAATGTGATTGGTCAAATGCTTTAATATGAAAATACATGTCTGGAAGCAGCACAACCACCGGAAAAGCTCTGAAAGAAGCGGACAGACCATTTGGAATTATTTAATACGAATATAATTAACATCAGTCTGTGATTTAGATTATTCAAATTCAAATTATTCAGATTATTATTATTATTTTAAGCCAGCAGAGAAGGCCTTGCAGACCTTGACAGCCCACCACTGATAGACACATGACACATAGAGTGAAATATTTGTCTTTTTTTTTTCTTCATGATTATGGCTAATAGCTACATGAAAACTGAAAATTCTGTGTCTCCGAAAATTTAAATACTAAGATAATTTTTTTAAATTATCTTTAAAACAAAAATGTAATGCTTCTGAAAAGTATGTTCATTTCTGTGCACTCAATTGATCCTCCTTTAGTATGAAATACTGCATCATCAAATGCCAAATTTTGCTGTAAAATAAAATCAGCATGTTCATCAAGCTTTCCACAGATGGAAGCATAAAGTGCTGTACAATGTCCTGGTAGATGACTGAATTGACTGTGGACTTGAGGAAACACGGTGGACCAGCAGATGACATGGCAGCCCAAATCAACAGACTGTGAACTTCACACTGGGCTTCAAACAGCGTGGATTCAGTGCCTCTCCACTCTTCTTCCAGACTCTAGTACAGGGGTGGGCAAACTTTTTGGCTCGTGGGCCACAAAGGGTTCTGAAATTTGATGGAAGGGATGGATGGAGTGAAGGGAAAAAAATAACATGGGGAAAAAACCTGTGCTTGAATTTCAATTGAAAGTCTTACAGATTACAAAGCATTACAACAAAATATCTGTCTTTCAAGTCCCACGGTGTTTACTATTTATTTAAATTACTCTTAAAACACTGAAAATTAAATTAATAAAATACTTAACTTTAGTATTAAGTTAAGTTATTAAGTGTGAATGTGTCCAAAAGACAAATACTTCTCAGTCTTTTCATTACAACAGTAGCCAACATAAATAGAGACCATAAATGAGTGAAATGACTGCGCTAAACCTGCACACGAATCTACACTCGTATGACCTGCACATGTATGATCGCTGAAAAGTTAAACATGAAATATCTCGTACGATATATGCACAGAACAGACTCACCATCAGCAGCATCTCTCTGTCACAGAAAAAAAAAACAACACATATATTCCACTGAGTCGTGTCCTTTAGTCCAACAGAAGCTGAACCACATCAGTGGCACAAGAAGCGAGATGTTTTTTCTCAGAGCTGATTTTTGTTAGCATTAACAGTTTATGTAAATTAGCCATGCAGTTTTAATTTTAATTTCTATAAAACGTAAAGAAATGTAGCAAAGCTGATTTATATTATCAAAAGGGCTGATGTTGTTATGGTTTTTATTTTGTAAAGTTGAGTTTACTTACATGTGTGTGTAACTTGTACAATGTTTGGAAATGTTGAGTTTAATCTGAGCAGTGGATCTTAGCTCCTCACTGCTGGTTAGAACCTCCTGAGCTTCCTCTGCTAAAGAAGCTCAACCAGGATACTCCATTTGATATAGGATAGGATATATGCAATATCTCGAATACTGCCATAACTGGGATATGGCTAAGAACTGGAATACTGATGTGCATGTATACGCACTCAGTGAAAAACATGACATGTAACAGAAATGACATGTAATATGTAAATGCATTTTTTTTTTTTTTTTTTTTTTACATAACAGCAGAGAAACTTACTTTTGATTTCAGTGGGAACAGTGTTGTTGGCGTCCCTTTTTAGCCAGTGCATCAAAGTCTGGAGTTAGTTTTATTGTGGCGATTCTCAGGATGTGTTCATGTCGTGTTGGAATGATCGGAAAAATCACTTTTCCACTGGGAAAATTCACATGTCGGAAAAACAACTCCAACCACATGAATGCAGCATAATACGCTGCACCTCAACAAAGGTCAATGTATCTAGAGTGCGCCATCTACTGGGAAACGCTGTAAATGCAGGAAAAATAAAACATTAACAAGGTTTATTCATATAATTTAATATAAATAATATATATATATATATTATTAATATAATTTAATCAAGTTCGGCGGGCCAAATTGGCCGTAGTTTGCTCACCCCTGCTTTAGGACCTTGATTTCCAAAATATGTGCAAAATTTACTTTCATCTGACTGACAAAGATGACTTCTATGGAACGGTCCAGTTCTTTCTCTCCAGAGTCCACATAACATGCGTCTGACATCGTCTTGAGTCTCATATAGGCTTGTCTGTGCGTTGTGGCTCTTGATATGCTGACTCCATCCCTTTTACTGGTCTACCTTCTCATACCACTTTTTTTTTTTTTTTTTTCTCCCACTCAAGTTTCAATGAATATACCTGGATACAGCCTTCTGTGAACAACCAGCTTCTTTATCAATCACCTTTTGTGGCTTATCCTCCTCCTGGAGGGTCAGTGACTGTCCCCTGGAAATCTGTCCAATCAGCAGCTTTCCCATTGATTGTGGCCAGACTGAGAGACCATTTAATGGCTCAGGAAACCTTTGCAGGTGTTTTGAGTTAATTAGCTGATTGGGGTGTGATACCATAACTTTCCAATAATCAGCTTTTTCACACTATTCTTATTTTCTGAGACAGAATATGGGATCAAAATGTCAAGAAATAACAGCTTCAAAGCTTCAATCTTTGTCATGAGTCTACATAATATATGGGTTTGACTTTCTGAAATAAAACTTGAAACTTTTTCATGACATTCTAATTTGTTCAGAAGAACGAGTAATGTGTACTACCAGTCTGTGCTATAGACAGTCACACACCAGAGTCTACATATTGATCTCATAAGCACATATTTGGGTCCAAGTATAATCATCAAAGCCTGAGTACCTGAAGTAGCACACGGATGATAGCTTTCTTGTGTCTTCATTTTCTCGGGATGACAGGTGGAATGGACATGTTGCATGGTCGGCTTTCTGCTTGTGCACAAGCCTCACAGCAAAGCATGATGGGTAAATCGATAACTGGGGAGTAAGTCTGAATGCACAGAGCAGTTCATAGAGCAGAGCGGTTGGTGTGTATCGGAAGTGTGTTTCATGTCATTGTCTGTGTTCTTGTCGAGTAATTCTGTGAAAAACTAGGCTGATCAAACACCATGTTTCAAACTTAAATGTACACTGAGAAATTTTGCCTGAATGAATAGAGTAGAATAGAATGCATCTTCTTCTTTTTTTACACACACTTCCCTGACCCTGACAAGGCACACCGGTGAAGTGGAAACAATTTCAGAAGACTTCATGAAGAAGCTCATTGAGAGAAGGCAAAGAGTTTTCAGTGCTGTCGAAAAAGCAAAGGGTGTCTACGTTGCGAAATCTGAATCTAAAATCTAAAACAGACAAGGCATGTCCAAACTTTAACTCGTACTATACACCCAAATTGTATTGTATTGATTTTAATTACATATTGTTGAACATTACTACCAAAACTATTATTAGGCCCGAGCGCCAGAGGCTGGCGAAGGGCCTATTAGTATCGCAAAGCGATGCTCCAAGTGGCCGAAAAATGGAATGGCGCGACGTGACTCACCCGTAGTGACCAGGGACCCTCGCCATGATGTAGCAATGCACCTGAGGTTTCCGAAAATGTATAGTTTGTCAGCCAAAAAAAAGCGGAACATTGTTCTCTCATCAGAATATTATTCTTTCTTCTTTCTTTCTTATTATTATTATTTTTTTCCTAACCAACTCATCCATTTTTCACCCACTAAACAATGACAAAAAGTCCTGGAAATTTTTCCATCTGGTAAAACTCGCGCTTCCCTTCGTTTTGGCTATTTCCATTTTCCAAAAATAAATAAAATGGCTCGTCAGCGCCACCAAACGACTCAAAAATGCATTAGGGAATACGAATGACCCAAAAAAAAAATTTCACGTACAATCATGAAATTTGACACTGAAGTCGATCATGTCAAGACAAGGAAAAAATATTATTACGTCAACACCGTGCGCTCCACTAGGGGGCAGTAATATTGACTTAAAGTTTGCTAAGCTTTTACGAACTCCTCCGAGGGCGTTCACCCCAACGAGCTCAAATTTGGTCCACATTATCTCAAGACGTGGAACAATAAAAGTTATTCAAATTGTTCACACACGTCTTACGATCTCTGAGCAGTGAAGCAACAAAAAATGCACACAATTTAGGAGATTTACAAATTGCTCCCATTTGCTCAAACAAACTCTGATTTCAATGAAATTTGAAACAGTTGTTAAACTCTCTGCCCTGAAGCTACTTCATGTGAAAATTATTAATTTGGCACATTAGCGCCCCCTATAGATTGAAACAAAATTTAATATGGAAGAAAATCATTTGTTCCCAAATACTTGCTCAAAAATTTCTGAAATTTTGCACAAAATTCCATTTTGGCATCCTGATCCAAAATTCAATGACACCCATGTCATATTTTTTATGGCGTTGCCATAGCGATGACATAAACTCTCCATTGGTAAAATCTACTAATTCTGGCACAAAACTTTGGCCGATTTCACTCAAATTTGAATCGTTGATTGACACCCCGACCCTGAACAGATTTATATAAGAAAATCTAAGATGGGTGCAATAGCGCCCCCTAGGGAAATTGCATGGTGCTGCAAACATTTACTTTGTTGTAGACATATAAAATTTGGTACACAGATTCATGACATGGTCTTGATCAAAAAAGTCAATGACAACCCCATGCCATTTCCCATCGTGTTGCCATGGCGACAGGCCAAACATCTGCCCTTGCCAATAGGCCCGACAAAAACTTTGGCGTAGCCAAACCAAATTTGGTACACAGATGCATCATGGGAATAGGAACAAAAAAGTATATTACGCAGTTGCTAGGCAACCAACAAGAAGTCGGCCATATTGGATTGATGGTGCGACCTGTCCTCGTACTTGAACGAACTCGTCCTTGGGCGTTTGACCCAGACAGAATCATTCTGTATCATCTAGAAAAGTGCGACATTAAAAGCTTTTTAAAAGGTTAAACAGTGTTGCCATGGCAACGGTGCAAATTTCGGGTTCGTTTTTAGGGCTCACCATCAAACTTCAACGCCTGATAATTTGCACAAACTTTGTCCGATTTCACTCAAATTTTAATCGTGAGTTCACACCTCAGCCCTGAACAGACTGATGTAAGACAATACAAAAATGGGTGCAATAGCGCCCCCTAGAAAATTTGTATGTAAAAATAAGGTTTTATTTGTCACAGATATACAACATTTGGCACCCACATTTGTGACATGGTCTTGATTAAAAAACTCAATGATGCTCACATCCCATTTCCATTGTGTTGCCATGGCAGCAAGCCAAAATTGTATCCTTGCCAATGGGACATCCTTACACAAACGTTGCTGTAGCCAAACCAAATTTGGTAGCCAGATGCATCATGGCAATAAGAACAAAAATGTATATTGTGCCCACGCCCCTTTACAAACCAGAAGTCCGCCATCTTGGATAATTTTTTTGGCCAAATTTTGAAAAGTGCAGGGTTAAATTAAGATTTATAGGGCTAGGGTTGGGGCTATGGTTAGGATTACAATTAGGGTAAGGTTTAAGTTTAGGCTTATTAGGGTCAGTGTGAGGCGCGGGGTTTGTGGGGCGCGGCGTTTGTGGGGCGCGGCGTAAGCACGCGCGAGGGCCGATCATTGCCGCTTGCGGCTATATTTATTATTATTATTATTATTATTATTGTTGTGTGGCTGCAACTTCATGTCAATTCTTCATTTTGTCATATATCCTGGTACTCCTGGTCACAGTGAGGCTGCAAGTACTTAGGAATCAGTGAAAGTAAATAGATTCCAGCCTATGGCATTCCAGCATTATTATGGGCAAGTTCTTTCTGCAGTGCTAATAACATAATCTTAACAGATGTTACTACTATTAGAACTGAATGACTCATGAATTGCCATAAAAGTGAGAATATCCCAAATGTAGATGATGTGCGGTGCTCCTCTTAGTTTCAGCAGAGACCTAATAAGTGTATTGATGAGCCATTAGTGAGCTCCCAGAAGAGACCACTGTTGTTATTACACACATGATTACTCTGCACAAACAATAGCAGAGATGACCTTTAGCATCTCTAGCTCGTGCAATCTCTAATACCGCGAGCACGCTGACGGAAAAAAAACGCATACAATATACAACCACATATAACCCTACAACCATTTGAACTTATTACCCAGAAACATATTTGAACATAGGAACTTCTGCCAGTCAGAGCAAATATTTGGGACTAGTTTACTCATGTATACACTTTTACCAGTTGTATATATCATAATTAAATTAAACAAGGCTGTAATTTAATTTCATTTTTGTGCAACTGGAATATTTCACATTATTGTATTAAATGCAACTGTGTGTGTGTGTGTGTGTGTGCGTGCGTGTGTGTGTAATTATATTTTATTAGATTATAGCTAGAAAAGGTCCAAAGACCTGACCGAATTACAAGTCAGATCTGTGGAGTGGCAACCCCACTCAAAGTCAGAATACTTGTTAAATCTTTTGGAGCAATAGATCCATCTGTAATTGAATAAATATGAAGTAGAGCTGTTTAATGTCATACTGTGGAACATTCTAAGCATAGCAATGACGTATCCATACATGACATCACAAGGTGAAACTAAATATTTTCAATTTGATAGAAGAACCCAGTGTAAATATGCAGGATTTATGTGTTAAACGTGTTTAAATAAAACAAAACACAATAATAATACGGGTACTTTAAACTGTGTGGATGGTGAATAGGTTACCTTATAGAATAAAATTAGCTGCTGCACCACAGAAACAGTGAAAAGATAGCCTGCATAAAGGAAATATCAAATGGTCATATTTATATAGTGCTTTTCTACCATAAAGGCCTTCAAAATGCTTTTACGTCAGGTGTCAGAACTGCTTTGAGCCACTGACCTTTAGATCAGTGAACAAAGATTCTACCAACTGAGCTACTGTAAGAGTTATTTTAATGACATACTGAGAATGAGGTGGGGAAGAATTCCAGAGTTAACATAACATCAGCCCCGGCAAATGAAAGTGCACCTAAAGCCTTGTGTGTCTTCATGAGGAGGACCCTGCAGGGGTGAAACAAAAGACAAAGACACAAAAGAACATCCCAAAACCTGAACCAACAAATGTAAAGGTATATTATATCTTGTTTTAATAATAGTCTTTTTCTGTCTCCAGCCAAATTAACCAGTATAATTTCTTCTAATCTCATGTTAATAAACCAAAAATTTAACTCTTGCTCATTTGATCATCTACAGCAGGCATGTCCAAACTATGGCCCGTGGGCCAATTGCGGCCCTCAGACAATTTTTTCTTGGCCCTCATGCTTCCAGGTGAATTGGCCCATATTACCTTACATCATTTAAAAATTTACTTCTTACTGTAAGTATTTGGAAAATCTACCTTGATTAAGCGAATATTTAATATTTAGTGTGTAGTTTTAAGGATCTTAGCATGAGCCATCAGTGTTTATTCATGCTATTCGTTTTAAACATGCACATATTTCAATTATTCACTATACTGAGCACCAGTCTAAGGCCCTCGATCGGCCCTCTGCTTCATCTGTATTTAGATATGTGGCCTTTGATGAAAAAGTTTGGACACCCCTGATCTACAGTATCAGCCCTTAAGATCAAACCAAGGATACAAGCCACCTCAGCAGCTGTTCGACCATACTGTGAGAGAGTGATCTAAAGTAGGGGCACATCACACAGGAGAGAGATGGATGTCTGCAGGTTGCATCAACACTCTCACCAAATGGAGTAGGGAGCGGTCAGCGAGTTCGCCTCTGAGAAGCGGCCAGGAACCAGTAAGAGGAAGTGTATTTAGAAAATGAAACTTGTGATCACAAGTTAGTCCAGTGTCCACAAGGAGGGACTGAAGACATTACTTTGCACAGCCAGATGCATGAGGTTTATGAGTCCATCTTGTACAACTCCTGCAATCACAGGGCAGTATTGTGCTTTGGGCATTAGTCAATGTGCAAACTAAACTAACATGGCAATGCACTTAAAGGTCCTATATTACCTCATACAATGATGAGAGACAATGAAACTTACGAGAAATGGTAGAAATGGTTACTACGAAACCCACAGTCCAAGCTAACAGCCAAACGACCTAGTAGCTCAGTGTTCCAACATCCACAAATGGCAACTGCTATCACAACTAGAGACTGACAAGGTACAGGACAAATGCTACGGGAAGGGGAGCCAGGACACCAGGTGGATCTGAGAGAAGCCACAGTCCAATCCAGTCACCATCACAGTGGCAGACATGCAGGCCCTGACATGATCCACACGTACTGGCTAAAGAGGCTCACTGCTCTCCACGAGTGCCTGGCAGCACAAATGAACCAGCTGCTAAAGAATGAAACTCTGAATGGCTAACCCAATGGCATGACTGCGGAACCGTCCAACCAACCTGTGCACTGCCTTGATTGAATACAATAAAGCCTATGACTCAATGCCACACACATGGATCACTGATGCTTGGAGTTGTACAATATCAACAGGAAACCCACCCTTGAAGCCAACGAGATTCCACTTGCACAAGTGTCCATCAAATGTGGCACATACCAAGGAGACTCACTGTCCCCATTGCTGTTCTGCATAGGTCTGAACCCCCTCAGCCAAATCATCGACCGCACTGGCTACAGATACCCATTCAGAAACAGGGCCACCATCAGTCACCTCCTCTACATGGATGTAGCTGTATGCTAAGAGCGAGATATCGACTCACTGATCCACACCATCAGGGTCTACAGCACAGACACTGGAACGTCATTCGGGCTTGAGAAACATAGCAGGATGGTGACAAAGACAGGGAAGGTAGAACACACAGAGGGGGTCTCACTCCCAGATGGAACAATAGCAGACATAGACATTGAGGACAGTTGCATGTACCCACAAGCAAATGGCAACCTTGAAGAGGCAACAAGGAAAGCAGCTATGACCAAATACCTGCAACAAGTGAGACAAGTCTTAAGAAGCCATCTTAATGGCAAGAACAAAATGAAGGCAACCAACAGCTACGCCCTGCCAGTGGTCAGATCCCAGCAGGAATCAAGCACTGGCCAAAGGAGGAGATACAGACCACAGATGTTAAGACATGAAAGCTCCTGACCTGCATGGAGGGTTCCATCCCAAATCCAGCACCCTGAGAGTGTATGCAAGCCAGAAGGAAGGAGGCCGAGGACTAGTGAGTGTGGGATGAAACATCCAAGCTCCATGAATACATCAAGAACAAGGCTGTGACAGATGATGTGCTCATCTTACAGACTGACAGGATGGTGATGGCAAACCAACCAAACATAGTGATGGTGGATAAGCAACAGAGCAGAGCTGTGGTGGTGGTAATATAAGGAGAAAGGAACATGAGAAACTGCAGAAATACCAGGGGTTCAAGGAGGAGCTGGAGAGAGCCTGGAAAGTAAAGGCATCAGTGGTGCCTGTGGTGATTAGAGCACTCGGGGCTGTAACCCCCAAACTGGAAGAGGCTACAGCACATACCAGGAAAAAAAAACAGACATCTCAGTCCAGAAAAGTGCGGTACAAGGAACAGCAAAAATACTGCACAGAACTCTCAAGCTACCAGGCCCCGAGCTGGATGAGGGTGAGAGAGAATCACACACACACATGTATGTATATTAGGGCCGGGCACGTTAATGTGTTAATTTTGTGTTAACTAATTAATTCATTATCGCCGACAATTATTTTAATGCTGTTAACGCAGATTCTATTTATTTATTTTTATTGTAAGCTTCTGTTTCTCACTGGCTTTTATTTTGAAAAAGTCCACCGTGAGCATTTCTTTAAGTTTGATGTCTTTTCTTTACACTTTTTCTGACCATGTGAAGTGCAGCGTGGCCGAGCCTCCGTGGGCCGCGGGCTGCAGCTCTGGCTGCAGGCTCCAGCTCCGGCCAGGCCGGACCAGCTGTGGACTCTGAACTTCCGCGGGCTCTGGTTCACGGGTGTTTCTCTTTGTTCTTCTTCTTCCAGACGCCCCTGAGGCATCCAAATAGAGGTGTCCAGTGTGTTTTTTGTCGCTGCGGTCTCGCTTATATTTGCTATTACAGTGTATTTGCAAAGGCCTGGAAGATTTCGTAATATGATCCCGCCCATTAACTCAATGAAATATGATTGACTCAAACAACTGTCAATCTCAAACTTCGTTCCAGCCACTGAAGGACCTGCAGGTGTTTCTTTAGTTCAGTGCTGCAGGGGGACTCACTGATTTACCCAGATACCACTGGAAGAAAAACTGTGATTGATCCATTTCTATTCCATTATATTAACCCTTTATTTCCCAAGAAATATTAGTCCAAGTTTATAACAATGATCTAGAAATTATTACTAGTAGTAGTGTTTAATATTGAATTGAAATATGGAAAAAATATATAAGTATTACAAAAATTCATTCAATATTTTTTTCTTGAGCCTTCACTGAATACCTTGAAGGCTCTGAGGGTTCAACTCTGAAAGAAATGCTGTTTGCACAATAAATGTTTGGCTCTTTCATTTACATTTCCAATAAAAGTGCACTGTACACTACTTTTTAATTCATTAATTGGTTTTGCTTGTAACATGCTCAAAGTCATGCAATTAATGCGATTATTTTTTATTTTTTTGTCTAGCCCTATATATACATATATATGTATGTGTGTGTGTGTGTGTGTTTCTCACCTTCCACGGTGGTTGGTCTCTCACCCTCATTCAGCTCGGGTCCTCTACCAGAGGCCTGGGAGCCTGAGAGTTTTACGCAGTATTTTTGCTGTCCCCAGTACTGCACTTTTCTGGACTGAGAAAAGTAATAAAGTATATAAGCGTTCAAGCACACAGAACAGACTCACCATCAGCGGAACACCCCTCTGTCACAGAGAGAACACATATAATCCACTGAGTCGTGTCCTTTAGTCCGACAGAAACTGAACCATCAGCGCACAATAGCGAGCTGTTTTATGAGTGCTTAGTTTATGCTAATTAGCCATGCAGTTTTAAGTTTAGTTTCTGTACAACATAAACAAGTATGCTAAAAGCTGTGTGGATAGGAAAGACTTGCGGACACAGAAATGTCTCTGGATACAGACCGTTTCCAATACAGTGATACGGAGATTTGTTTCAGTGTAAACATAACCATAGTCTGATATCACGACAGGGCGAAACTTCCAAATTGCACTTGTTTTTGCTCACTGACAACACAAGCCGTACATATCCTACCTGCAGATGAGACATGAGAGCACAAAACATAGGATTTATACAACAACGTGTCAATCTAAGAGTTCAGCTTCATATTTACAATGAAAAATGGAGCATGCTAATAACAGCATCTACGAACAAGATAACTGCGTGCTAAAGCTAACAGTTCCTCAAATTACATAACTATAATAGTGATACAAGCAATGCATATGAAACTTTAGTGTTCAGCAACAATATTGACAGATCTATGCCACTCCTTCTCTTTCCTTGAGCTCTGTTATTCCTCAAATACTTTCCTCACATTGACTCCTGTGAGCTTGGGGTCTGTTGGATTCACAATTTCTTTTCCTTGTGTCTTCGGACAAAGACTTCCACTGTCTCTGAGCTGGTTGTGCCATGACTGACACCTCACAAATAAACACTAGACATTTATTCTTGCAGTGAACTGCGAATAGCGTCAGTAAAGGGCGTGTCACTAGCTCAGTTACCAATCAATCAATCAATCAACAACTTTATTAATCCCAAAGGGTAATTCAGTTCGCACATCTCTGGTCATGCACAATATATAAATATAAATAATAAAGAGAAAGAAAGACAGACACTAGACGTTCGAACCACAGTGCATCAGGGACACAGCAACAAATTCACTTTCCGTTTAAAATCCTTATGGCAGAAGGAATAAAAGATTTGGCGTAGCGGTCAGTCCTTTGCTGTGGGGTGACATAGCGCCTCCCAGAGGGCATCTTCACGAACTGTGAGCGCAGCACATGGTTAGGCTGGCTCAATATGGCCTTAGTCCTTTGTAACACCCGATGTCTCCACACAGAGGCCAAATCCTCCATCTGCACACCACTGATTTTGCTGCAAACTTTTACAATCTGGTTCAGACTGTTCTTGTCTTTCACAGATAATCCATAAAACCAACAGATAAAAGAAAAGGTCAATAAACTTTCAATAAAAGAATGATAAAAATTATTTAAAATATTAGACGATACATTAAAAGAGCTGAGCTTCCGCATCAAGTGAACCCGCTGCTGTCCTCGTTTGACGATGTGCTCAGTGTTCTTATCGAACCTTAAAGAGGAATCAAACACAGTTCCCAAGTACTTATAAGAGTCTACCATTTCTATGGCTTCTCCATGAATGGAACTGGCTATTGGGCTGTGGACTTTTTTCCGGAAGTCTACAACCATTTCTTTGGTTTTGGCTACATTTAGGTCCACGTAGTTATTATCACACCATTCAATGAAAGCAGGTAAAGCTCGGCCATGGTCAGAGTTTGCTCCCTGCAGGAGTATGTTGAAGCATGTGTATGTTGAAGCAATTTGGCTCTCTTTCTCGAGAACAAGAACAGAGCTCTGTGAGCTGTCGATGGGTCGGTGGCAAAAAAGTTGCATATCTGTTTTTTCTGCCCATAGATACCTGGGGGTGCCAGTGTACCCTTCAAACACCCCAAAATGTCATAATGTAACAATCAGAGGGTCTTTGAAAGACACTAATTAAGGTAAAAATGTTACTTAGTTCTGCTTTAACATTTGTGTATGATACTGTGTCTCCTCAGAATCAGCATCCGCTCTACCAGGAAAACATTTTGTTTTTGTTTTTTTCCTTGCAGGTAATCACAATCTATTTCAACAGTAAATTGGTGGATAATGAAAGCCAGTTCAGTGCAGCCTACGAGCCCGTATTAATGATTGGAGTGGTTAAAAGAGCACAGTGTAACGAATGTGCTGTCAGCTGTGGACATACAGCACAATTACAAGGACATGAGTATAATGCGTAGCAGACAGTATGAGATGAAATATGAAGGATCAGTGGTGTGACAGTAAACAACAGATGGTGTGGGATTGTCCTGGAAGTCATCTTTACAACTAATGAGCCGCTGTAAGTGCCTCCCATACAGCCACCAACCAGCAGCAATGTGCCCAACAAAGCTTTGATTAGCACAAACTGACAGGGGCGATGGAGACGGAGGGCTGGACCAGATACACGACTCATCAATCAAAAAACGTCATGCACCTATATTTAAAGACCATTTAAACTGCTTTTGAACAATGTTGTTTCAGTGAAAAGTCAGAAATTATTGTGACAAAACAATATCATTTTGATTTTGAAGTACATGTAATGATGCTCAGTATATGCTCTGTATAATTCAGCACAGTATGGGCCTACTTAAAGTGATAATATGTAACTTTCTGGTGGTGGAAAGAGATTAACTGCATGACAACCACACCGGCTTGTCAAAGCCTGATCTCATCAAATCTCAGAAGCAAAACAAGGCCGGACCTGGTCAGTACTTAGATCGGAGATGGTGGGAAAATCTGGAGCCACAGTGAGGCACCAGTGGCAAAAACTTTGTTGTGTCCCTAGGCAAGACACTTCACCCACATTGCCTAGTATGAAAGTGGTGTGTGCGTGAGTGATGGTGGTGGTTGGAGGGGCTGGTGGTGCAGATTGGCAGCCTCACTTCCATCAGTCTGCCCCAGGGCAGCTCTGGCTACAATAGTAGCTTGCAACCACTGAGTGAGGAGTGAATGAACAATGAACTATAGAGCACTTTGGGTGTCTTGAAAGACACTATATAAATGGAATGATTAAATAATAAATTAAAAAGAAAGTTACAGCCATACATTCTCCATGGGCAAGAAATCAGTTTCATCCAATAATATATAATATTTTAGCCAAAGGAACATTTCCCTGAAAACAAGTAAGAGCAGGCCCTCCTCCAGGCCGCATGAGAGTCACATTTGTGGAAATGCAAGCCCAATAAGGACACTTGAGTTTTTTGTTTTTGTTTTTTTTTCTCCCTGTTTTTCAATACAACAAGCAAATGTTCCTGTGTAGACTGTGTGTGTAGACTTTTTGCACACCTGACTGGCCAACAAATGCACTGGAGGAGAGACCTTCATTAGAAAACTGAAGGAGGTCAGAGGGACTGAAACATTACACAAATAAAAGTAAAATAAGAGTGAAACAGTGTGCCAGAGTCTTCTTGAAAACGTTACAGTAAGTAGAACGAGCACATCCAGATATCTTCCGGTTCTGGTAGTGGCTGTTACAGATAATAACAAAACATCAAATACTAAGAATAAGCATCACAGACACAACTTTCAACTTTGACACTTTGTGCAGGTCAAAGCTATATTCTGCATGAGTGGTGCCAGGAGTTAGCCTAAAACCTAACCGATAACCAGTTTTACCTCACTATGCCACCAAAAAAAAAAAAAAAAAAAAAGCCCAAAGACGGAGGATGTCCATGAACTCAGAAAGTCTATACTAGTGGACAAAAAAAATATGGACTTAGAAAGGAGATCAAGCATACGCTAGGGCTGTGACCACAGACAACGAAACGGAGCCGGAGGAGCTTGAGGCCAGCTCCGTGGAACAGCAAGTAGGTGCTTTTCTTGGGGGTTTCCCTTGATTTGGACAACATTGAGGCCTGCTACCTCTCCCCAGAAGGAAAGACAATGCAACACCAGCAGTGATCATGAGATTTGTTAATCTAAAGAAAAAGGTAGATCTGCTGGAATAAGGGACAAAGCTGAAAGGATCTAATGTATTTATGACCGATGACTTGACAAGTAGGAATGTGGAAAGCATGCAAAGCTAGATTTATGAGGAGACAAAATAAAATACAACACACATGGGTGAGTAACTGTAAAGTATTCATCAAATCAAATGGGTCACCGTAAGAGGCCCGAGTGCTTGTCATTAGGAGTATGGAGGAGAAGTATGACTGAAGTAGCATCTGCAATCACAACTCACCAACTCAATATAATAACTTAAGAGACAGAACATTGGGCAATAATCTCTTGGAATTAAAACCCAATACATGCAGACAGTATATTGTATTTGCATATGAACATTAACTGTAAATCCTGTTCTGATGAGGATTGTAATTGTAAATGTTGAAGACATTTGATCAATAATACACTTACACTTACACCATATTAGCAGCATGTACAGAAATTCAATAGCATAAAGGAGTATCTTCAAAACTTTAAAACTCCATTTAGCATTGTTATTATTTGAAATTTGGCTTAATGAGGACAAAGGTAAAGATTTTATATTAGAAGAACTATGAACTGAGTTACAGAAATAGGAGGAATAAAACAGGAGGAGGAGTAGCTACGTATGTAAAAATAAATAAATACATTAATACAAATTATTATTGTTATTATTATTATTAATAATAATAATAATAATATTAATATTATTATTATTAATAATAATAATAATAATAATGATAATAATACATGTCTGAAACAATTGATCTACTGGAAGATCATTGAGATAAACTGTGAAAAAACAATCAAAAAAACAAAACAAAACATAATAGTAAGTTGATTATACAGAACACCAAGTTCAAGTATTGAAAAATGTATGGACTGGATGTAAAAAAAAAAAAAAAATGTTCTAGAGCACAGATAAAATACCATTTATCGCAGGCGATTACAACATTGATGTGATGAATCCTGTTAAACATATACAGATGACTTTGTAAACAGGATGTAGAGCATGAACTTATTCCCAGCACTGGAGCACTGCACTGCAAAAAACTAAATCTAGCGAAGGGAAGATGACTTGAATAAAGAAAGTTTTATCAAGATTTGAGTACATTTCACTTGACAAGTAAAATCATCTGCCACTGGAATAAGGCTTTTTGTACTTAAAATAACAAACAAAATCTAATTTTGCTTCAATTAAGAAAAACACACTTATTCCACTGGTAAATAATTTGACTTGTCAAGTTGAATCTACTCCAAATGTTCTTAATATAAGTCGTTTTAATTATATATATATATATATATATATATATATATATATATATATATATATATATATATATATATCATATATATATCAAGGCCTCCTTGATCCAAACGCTGGATCAAGGAGGCCATTGAAATCAGAAAACGAGGCACGGACAGCATTAACCGTGATGACGGAGCCTTCCTCCTTTCACACACCTGGGACACCCTCCTCCAGAGAACACCAGGCGACGGGAGGCGTGGTCAGTCTGAGCGACCTGCCAGGTCCATCAGGCTGACCACGCCTACAGGAAGTAACAACAGCTGATATACGACACGTCACCACCAACACCGGTGACAGTTCTGAAGATGACTTGCATCTAGTAACTGAAACATGTCAACAAGGTTTAACTTAAAGTCACTTAAAACACTTTACTGCATTGTCTTTAAAAAGAACCCAAGAAGTTAAAGTATATAGAAGACAAAATGAACATCTTTTGCTTAATGTTAAAACAGATTATTTTATTGACAGTAATGGTGAAAATTATGATATGAATAACATTGTAAACAAGTTCAAGAGTTTTTTTTTTTTTTTTTTTTTTTTGTAGAGCTGGATTTAGCAGTAAAAATCCTGGTCTGATAAGTTCTTGAATAACTCACTAATAGAAAAGAACCAAAACTATTATCTTTCATTCTGAGGTAAATTAATTCTGAAATCAAATAAATTGTTAGTAAGTGTAAAACTAAATGTTCTGATTGTTCTGATATAGACATGTGATTAGTAAATCAGGTAATAGATGGCATTTAAAACCTTAACTTACATTTGCAATATTTCCCTTCAAACAGGAACATTTCCGAAAAAAAATGAAAAGAGCTAAAGTAATAGCTTTATTTAAAGCTGATGACAAACACATCTTTACTAACTACAGACCGGTCTCTCTTCTGCCACAATTCACTAAAATACTTGAGAAACTTCTTTAATAATAGATTCAAAGTAATATTCTCAGACAGACAGGGGTCTGCTGTCTCTGTGCTTTAAAGGACACATGTTATGCAAAATTGGCATATTGTGTTATAACATTGTTACTCCCTAAAAATATACCTGGAGTTACTATTATTTTCCTCAACCTCAGAGAATATGCACTTTGGATTTTCCTTGGATTGTTGGTAGGAAATGTAGAAATCATGTGACATCAATTCTCCCCGTGGTAACTTCCTCTGTTGCTAACAGATGGAGACCTACACCAGAGTTACAGTCCTCCAGCTAAGGTAGTCCTGACCAAGCCTAGCAACATCTAGAGACGGGTCCCCAGGTGCTGCACTGTGGGGCCCACTGCTATTGATGAGGTATCCCAGTGCCCCAGTGGCATGGCATGGGTCAAATGCAGAGGAGAGACTTTCCCCATGGGTGTTGAGGAATTTTACATCCCATGCACAGGCTTAGCAAGGACACCTCCACTTCATTGGTGACATTTCTCTGTGCTTAGCTCTGGCTTCATTGATCTATTAGAGAATTTGTCTTTTAACATTATCAGTTTCCTTGGTCAACTCATCTCACAGAGTGGTACACAGTGCTCTTCAAATTTTATCTTGGCCATCATGTCTCCAGGCTGCCTTTCTTAGCTCCTAGGCTTGAATAGCCAATACTAGTGCACAGTATTGAGTATTCAAATTCATGGGGTCATGAACTGATAATAAATCATCTTCTCCTGTCTTAGACATCCAGAGTCTCCTGCTTCTCTGTTCAACTCTGGGGCCCCGATCTTTGCCTCAATATTAGCGCATAGCACAAGTGTGGGGTGGTGGTGCTCTAAACCAGAGGTGTGCTCTGCGTGAACATCAGGTGGAGCAGACTGAGCAGGTGTGGTGCGTTCAGTAAATTGTCAGAATCGTAAAAATAAATATTAAACAAGTCCACTGAAAAACAACATGTAACATGCTCAAGGCTTCTTTTATCTGGAAATATATCAGGATGATAAAATCTCTACATTCCTAACATGTTCCTGTGCTGTGTGGGAGTCGTCCGGATGCCCTCCCACAGTAGAGCACAGCCCCTCGCCCGCTCCCTGTATCAGCTCAGCTCTGCTCTGTAGTTTGGTTTGATCTGGATCTGTACAAAAGCTGCTCATTCACATGAGGCCATTTACAGTGATGTCCTAAAGAGTGTTTTCTTACTCTGTCTGTGTCATAATGCTGCAATGTCGATTTCCTCACATTCTCATGGGGCTGTGACAGTGGAGCAGATGCACACATCACATCTGTGTGCAAAGCGGAAACATCAGAAACATTTAAATGACAATAAACGTATTCCATAATCCACGAGACATCCACCTGTGTGGGACCAAATGCATTGTACCTGAGAGATGAGAATGAGAGCGGTCAGCAGCAGCAGAGGTGGACACTCGTGCCTCAGGTGAGTCTGTGGGAGTGGACTGTGGGACAGACAGGAGCAGGTGTGAGAAAGCAGTGGGTCTGCTGTGGGATGGGAGCATGAGACAGACACTGATCTTAAACAAACGCAGAGGAAACTATAAAAGGTTGATGTGTGTGCGCGTGCGCAGGCGTACAGCAATGCACGTGCATGAGAGGGGCGCACGTGCGTGCGGATTGTTCGTAACACAAACCCAGTCAGTTGTGGCCCATAAAAAATTGTATATTCCTGGTGCCTCTGCTGGATTGTATTTGCATCGTGAGGCTCTGGAGATGTTTTATTGTGACATATAGAACTTTTCCCCACACTCCACTTTGCTGTCTGATAATGAGGCAAAGATTACAGACATAACCCACAGAAGCAGTGCTTTTATATGCCACAGCGGTCACAGATTGGTTCAGATGCCATCACCATATATGTACTTATACCGTCCCACTCCAGCCTCCAGCAGCGAAGTACAGCCCAACCTGGACACGCCCACTTTTGCTTTTGTGCTAAGATCGGAGGCAAGATCGGGCCCTAGGACCCTTTAGAACAACACTTATTTTCCCGAACAATGGATACAATAAAGTGTAGCTTAACCCAAACCTTAACATCCACATCCACATAGGAGGAGCACCCAAACTAAATATAGTGTGAAGTTCTAAAACATGAAAATCCAAAGTCAAAGTGCTCTTCTTAAAGGTAAGACATTTAATATTTCTGATGGAGGTTCTGCCACTTGCTTGTTTGTATAGTTCAATATCATACTGTGAACGACTGTTAAAGTGCAATAAATACTAAATACATTGTTTTCACTACAAAAACTGTCTATACGGTCCTTGAATGGCATTATCTACTGTTTCTAATCACTGTTCCTACTGTTCCTTTTGCTGCATAGGTACGTGCAAACAAGGTAAATTTGTAGCTTTCTGGACAAAAGTTTGTGCTGCCTTCAGTGTGTTCTGCAATGCCAAGTAGTTGGTGATATCACAAAAGACTTCCCTGATTACAGCCAGGTGTTTCTGATAGAACACACCTAGCTGCATGGGAGTTTTAAATGTGGATACCTGCTGAACTAACCCCGTTTTCACCACCACCAGTACATGCCCACCGCTCAGTACTTACTTCATTCTACAGTTTTATTTTCTTAATCATTGATGCATGTAGGATTTGACAGTGCTGCGTCGCCATCTACATTTACAAATGAAAAAAAAACTCTGCTACTTGCTAGGGTGATGTGCTGCTGTCCATAGGAGGGGCCGACAGCATGCAGCTTTTGTTGTGATCATGTTTACACTGGGCACCACAGTTTTCTACAGCGGAAGTCAGTTGTTTTAGAAAAAAATTGAGATATAAAATGTCCTTATTATAACTAATGATGTCATAAGCACAGTATGAATTCTTTAAGGAAGTTTGTCATTTTTGTTCATTATTTAGTTTACTTAAAAGGACACATTTATTTCAGTTACATTTTAACAGCAGTGCAGCTTGATGCTAACAGCCACGTTCTCTCCTTTTTGGACCAGTCATCCCAGCCCCTCTCCCTCTTGTTTCCCTGACAGTATAAACTAACAGTGTGTGTGGACTATTACTACACTGCGAGCTGATCTATATGTATGATCTGTGGCCCCTGGGAGCACTGACATCTGCACAGTCCCTCACTTGGCTCCACAATGTGAAATGTTGATGAGACTGAGCCCACCAATCAATAGCTTCACCTTGGGAGCGCACTATTTTTACACAGTGCTCAGGGGAAGAATAGCGCTTGATTTGTGCATTCATATTTACACAGAGATAACATATGGAATGAAACATGAAGGGCTGCTGGGAGGCTGTTTATGATAAGCAGTAGTGAATGTGGCCTGGTACATTCTACAGATACTCTCAGATAGAAAAGAGCTATGTTGGAGGGAGGAATTCTGTGGTACAATGTCTTGCTACCAATTCAGGTTAGAGATGTTTTGACCAGGTTTTTGTTATGTTAACATGGCTCAAAAGCAATCTCGCAAATGTATATTATTACAAACTAGGGCCACATCACAACAGTAAAAGATAAAACTGTATTTATTTTTTAAGATCTGATAAAGCAACGTAGGATGTCTAGAAGGGTGACAGGAACACGATGACGGGAGCAGGATAGCGGGAGCAGGCTGGCAGGGTGACAGGAGCAGCATGGCAGGAGCAGCAAGGTAAAAAAAAAATAGCAAGAGGTGGCAGATGACTACAGCTAAAGTGTTAAATGGGATATATATATATATATATATATATATATATATATATATATATATATATATATATATATATATATATATATATAAAATGTGTTTCTCACCTTCCACGGTGGTAGGTCTCTCTCACCCTCATTCAGCTCGGGTCCTCTACCAGAGGCCTGGGAGCTTGAGAGTTCTGCGCAGTATCTTTGCTGTTCCCAGTACTGCACTTTTCTGGACTGAGATGTCCATTGTTTTTCCCGGTATCTGTTGAAGCCACTCTTCCAGTTTGGGGGTTACAGCCCCGAGTGTCCGATCACCACAGGCACCACTGATGCCTTTACTTTCCAGGCTCTCTCCAGCTCTTCCTTGAGCCCCTGGTATTTCTCTAGCTTCTCGTGTTCCTTTTTCCTGATATTACCATCGCTTGGTATTGCGATGTCCACCACCACGGCTCTGCTCTGTTTCTTATCCACCACCACTATGTCTGGTTGGTTCACCATCACCATTCTGTCAGTCTGTATCTGGAAGTCCCATAGGATCTTGGCTCGGTCATTCTCCACAACCTTTGGAGGAGTTTCCCACCTTGATCCTGGGGTCTCCAGCCCGTACTCTGCACAGATGTTTCTGTACACTATGCCCGCCACTTGGTTATGTCGCTCCATGTATGCTTTCCCTGCCAGCATCTTACACCCTGCAGTTCTGTGCTGGACTGTCTCAGGAGCCTCTTTGCACAGTCTACACCGTGGGTCTTGTCTGGTGTGGTAGATCTGGGCCTCTATTGCTCGAGTACCCAGGGCCTGCTCCTGAGCAGCCAGGATCAGTGCCTCTGTGCTGTCCTTCAGACCAGCCCTCTCAAGCCATTGGTAGGATTTCTTGATATCAGCCACTTCAGTTATGTTCCGGTGGTTCGCCCCATGTAGGGGTTTGTCCTGCCATGATGGTCCCTCCAGCACCTCTTCCTCTGGACCCCACTGTCTGAGACATTCTCTGAGCACCTCATCTGCCGGGGCCTTGTCCTTGATGTACTCAAGGAGCTTGGATGTTTCATCCTGGACAGTGGTTCCCACACTCACTAGTCCTCGGTCCCCTTCCTTCCGGCCTGCGTACAGTCTCAGGGTGCTGGATTTGGGATGGAACCCTCCATGCATGGTCAGGAGCTTTCGTGTCTTAGCATCTGTGATCTGTATCTCCTCCTTTGGCCAGCTTACAATCCCTGCAGGGTATCTGATCACTGGCAGGGCGTAGCTGTTGATTGCCTGCACCTTGTTCTTGCCATTGAGCTGGCTTCTAAGGACTTGCCTCACTCTTTGCAGGTATTTGGCTGTAGCCGCTTTCCTTGTTGCCTCTTCAAGGTTGCCATTTGCTTGTGGGATACCAAGGTACTTGTAACTGTCCTCAACGTCTGCTATTGTTCCCTCTGGGAGTGACACCCCCTCTGTGTGGACTACCTTCCCTCTCTTTGTCACCATCCTGCTACATTTCTCAAGCCCGAATGACATCCCAATGTCTGTACTGTAGATCCTTGTGGTGTGGATCAGTGAGTCGATGTCTCGCTCACTCTTAGCGTACAGCTTGATGTCATCCATGTAGAGGAGGTGACTGATGGTGGCCCCATTTCTGAGTCTGTATCCATAGCCAGTGCGGTCGATTATTTGGCTGAGGGGGTTCAGGCCTATGCAGAACAGTAGTGGGGACAGTGAATCTCCTTGGTATATGCCACATTTGATGGACACATGTGAAAGTGGCTTCCCATTGGCTTCAAGGGTGGTTTTCCACAACCGCATCCAGTTCGCAATGAACGCCCTTAGAGTCCTGTTGATATTGTACAGCTTCAAGTACTCAGTGATCCATGTGTGTGGCATTGAGTCATAGGCTTTCTTGTAATCAATCCAGGCAGTGCACAGGTTGGTCTTACGGGTTCTGCAGTCGCGGGCGACTGTTCGGTCAACCAGGAGTTGGTGTTTGGCTCCCCTGGTGTTTTTGCCGATACCCTTCTGTGCTGCGCTCATGTATTGATTCATGTGCCCACTTATCTTAGCCGCAATGATGCCTGACATGAGCTTCCATGTTGTGCAGAGACAGGTTATTGGCCGATAGTTGGATGGGACTGCACCCTTTGAGGGATCCTTTAGGATCAGGATCGTACGCCCTTGGGTTAACCATTCAGAGTGAGTCCCATCCCTTAGCAGCTGGTTCATTTGTGCTGCCAGGTGCTCGTGGAGGGCAGTGAGCTTCTTTAGCCAGTACGCATGGATCATGTCAGGGCCCGGTGCGGTCCAGTTTTTCATACCTGAGACTCTTCCCTGGATGTCTGCCACTGTGATGGTGACTGGATTCTGTTCAGGGAGGTTGCTGTGGTCTTCTCTCAAATCCACCAGCCACTGTGCATCGGTGTTATGTGATGCCTCCCTCTCCCATATGCCTTTCCAGTACCTCTCAGTCTCCAGCCTTGGTGGGTCTGCTCTGGTGTTATTACCCTGCCACTGAGCGTACACTTTCGCCGGTTGTGTTGCGAACAGCCGGTTTATTCGTCTGGCCTCGTTATCTCGTGTGTACCTCTTTAGGCGGCTGGCCAAGGCTTGGAGCCTTTGTTTGGCAGTTTCGAGTGCTTCAGGTATGGGCAACTGGTTGTACCTCTTAGGCACTTGCTTTTTCATTGCACCTTTCTGGGCCTCTGACATCATCATTGTATGAGGTGGGCAGTAGCACGAAGGGTCTTGCCCAAGGACCCACACTGGTTAGCTTATATATATATATATATTTTTTTTTTATCACCGGCCCATTGGCTGAAAAACATCTCCAAAGCATTAGGTTCCCACCATCATGTTTGACAGTGGGGATGGTGTTCTTAAGGTTGAAGACTTCTCCTTTTTATGCCAAATCATCAATACATCATTGTAACCAAACAATTAAATTTTTGTTTCGTCTGACCATAAAACAAAAGACCAAAAGTTTTCTTCTTTGTCCAGATGAGCATTTGCAAAGGCTAAACAGGCTTTTGTGTGTCTTATCTGGAGAAGTGGCGTCCTCCTTGGTCTACGTCCATGGAACCCAGCAGTATGTAGTGTCTGTTGGATTGTCTGGCTTGAGATGTTTCCACCAGCAGAGCCCAGATTCACCTGGATGGCCTTGGTGGTGATCTGTGGATTCTTTTTCACCTCTCACTATCCTCCTGACCAGCACAGGTGTCACTTTTGGCTTCCGACCACATCCTCTGAGATTTTCCAAAGTGTGGAACGTCCTGTATTTTTTAATAATTCTTTGCACTGTAGCCACTCAACTTGAAAACATTTAGATATGGCCTTATAGCCCTTTCCTGACATGTGAGCAGCCACAATATACAGTCGTAGATCCTCAGAGAGCTTCTTTGTCTTAGCCATGACTGTTCACAAACCAACTGCAAAGACCTGCTGTTTTTTACCTGTTCAGTTGCTTAAAACAGCTCTTCCCAATGAATCAGGGGAATTAGGAAGTTTTAGAACAGCTTGTGCAGTTTGGAATCGTATAGAACTTTGGATTTTTCCATTATAATATATATATATATAGCGATGCCTCTTCTACATTGTCTTGTCATTTCCAATCAAGAAAAAACATGGTGGTTGAATAAAAGTAACTTTAAGTCCAAAGTTGTCAGGGTATGAAAAATTTGGGGCTTGACTGTATGTATATATACAGTCGTGGACAAAAGGTACCCCTCTGGCAATGAAAGAAAAATTAACAATCATCACTGAAATAACTTGAAACTGAGAAAAGCAATAATAAATAATAAATATATATATATATATATATATATATATATATATATATATATATATATATATATATATATATATATATATATATATATATATATACTGAAAACTGTCTAGTGAAAATCAAACATTGCTATTCACCTGTGGTTAAACAGAATTATTAGAAAAAACAAATAATGAAACTGGCCTGGACAAAAATTATGGTACCCTTAACGTAATATTTTGTTGCACAAGTTTTAGGCAAACTCTGCAAACAAACAGTTTCTGTAACTGTCAGTGAGACTTGTGCACTGGTCAACTGGTCTTTTGACCTACTCCACATGAGCAAACTGCTCTAGTTGTCTCAGGTTTGAAGGTTCCTTCTCCAGATGCATGTTTCAGCTCCTTTCACAGATGTTCAATAGACCTGAGATCTGGGCTCACAGAAGAACACTTCAGAACAGTCCATTGTTTTGTTCTTAGCCATTCTTGTGTGTTTTGGGCAACACATTTCATTTTAAAATACCTTGATAGTTTTGAGATTTCGTTGTACCTACCACAAAATCAAGACACCCTGTGCCAGATGCAGCAAAACAGCCCCAGAACAAAACCAAGCCTCCTCCAGGCTTGGAGATGGTCTTATTGTCATTATCTTTAACCTACTGGTCTATTATTTTCTTTCTAGTCTCCTGGCACAGTTCTCTTCTTCTTTTTCTCTGGTCCATGTTCAGTGTCCAAAACACACAGCTAAAAAACCCAAGAATGGCTAAGAACACAACTTTTGACTGTTCTTAAGTGGTCTTTTGTGAGCCCAGATCTCAATCCTACTGAAGATCTGTGGAAGCAGCTGAAACATGCATCTGGAGAAGGAACCCTTCAAACCTGAGACAACAGAGCAGAGCAGTTAACTCATGAGAAATGGGTCAAAACATCTGTTGACCAGTGCAGAAGTCTCATTGACAGTTACAGAAATCATTTGTTTGCAGAGTTTGCCTCAAAAGGTTGTGCAACACAATATTAAGTTAAGGTACCATCATTTTTGTCCAGGCCAGTTTCATTATCTTGTTTTTTTCTAATAATTTTGTTGAACCACAATAAATTTGTATTTATTATTGCTTTTAAGTTTTACGTTTTGAAGTTATTGCAGTGATGATTGTCGATTTTTCTTTCATTGTCAACTATATATTATATATATATATATATATATATATATATATATATATATATATATATATATATATACATACATACTGAGCTCCGTCCTCACTTAAAGTTGTGGCTAGTTCTCTTGCATAACAGTTCCAGTTTGAATTCCCTGTCTGTGTGGAATTTGCATATTCTTTCTGAGTGTGGGTGGGTTTCTTCTTGGTGCTTCACATTCTTAACCTGACTCACGCCAGATTTATATGAATAGCAGTTTATCAGTCTGGAATGGTTTTTGTTACATCCAGTTGAGAGAATCTTCTCTGTCCACATCTTCTCTGTCCACCAATCCACAAAGAGCTTCCCTCTGCAGATTTTCACAAACAAAACAGTGTGCATTGACACGAAATAAGATGAAGTACATCACCATCAGTGTTTTGGTTCTCTTTGGGTGCTTCACTTGGTTGGTTGCTTCACTTGGTTGGGTGCTTCACTTGGATTCCACACAAACCTCAGTGCTGCTCTGATTGGTCCACCAGCCAGTGAGCAGACCCTATTGCACCAGCAGGACAATGATCACATGAATCCATCTTGCTGGGCAAGGTTATCACTAAACTAGTCCTGACAAGACTAGCTGGGTCCCCACTGTGGAGCCCACTGCCCCAGATGGGGAGATGGGTCAAATGCATCGGACAAATTATGATGAAAATAAAGTGTACCGTGACATTAGAAAATCACATTGCATGACGAATATATTATTGTGAATATAAAGCAGTATTGCAATGCCTCATACAACTTTTTATTAAAAGAAAAAAAAAAAAAGGTACACTGCTCACATAATTTATATGAACACTTTGAAAACACACCAGATCACAATGTCAAATAAATAAAAAAAAATAAAAATACAGATGGCTTAATTTGTTAACCACCCTGAAAATCAAAGTGAAATAATCATGTGACCAGCTAGTCCATTTTGCCAATATGTTATTTTTGCAACTGGAAATGCTTCTTAATCTCTTGTGTGGCCCTCATGTGCTTGTATGCATGTGTGTTGTGGCATGCTCCTACTGAGACGATGGATGGAGTCTTGTAGGATGTCCTGTCAAATCTGTGTAAGGACATCACTGACCTCCTGTAGAGTCTGAGGAGCTACCTGACAGCGTCTAAACATCATGACCCTGTGTTTAAGTCAAGTGATCATGAGGGCCATTCAGATGAAGCAGTCCCTTCATCCTCCAGGTTCTGCCCCCAGACTCTTGCCACATGAGGCCGGGCATTGTCGTGCATCAGAAGGAACTCTGGCAATGGTTCAATGATTTCATACCTATACCCAATGGCAGTCAGCATGCCAAGCCAATGATGTTCATTTTGTCTTCTTATATACTTCTTGGGTTCTTTTTAAAGACAATGCAGTAAAGTGTATTTACCTTGTTGACATGTTTCGGCTGCTAGCTGCAAGTCATCTTCAGAACTGTCACCGGTGTTGGTGGTGACGTGTCGTATATCAGCTGTCGTTACTTCCTGTAGGCGTGGTTAGCCTGATGGACCTGGCAGGTTGCTCAGACTGACCACGCCTCCCGTCACCTGGTGTTCTCTGGAGGAGGGTGTCCCAGGTGTGTGAAAGGAGGAACGCTTCGTCATCACGGTTAATGCTGTTTGTGCATTAACCGGACAGCATTAACCGTGCAGACAGCATGGCGTTCTTGTCTTGTCTTGATCTTGTCTTCTCCACACTCTTTCACATCTGTCATAGATGTTCAGGGTGTCCCTGCTTTCATTTCTGAATAGCACAGGCCACCAGTGATGAACTTGTCATTTCTGGTGGCAACGAGCAAATACCAGTTGAGGTACAGGGTACTGGGCAGTGAGTACAGGGCCCACTACAGGACGTGGTGCTCTCAAGCCAAGCCACCCTCATGAAGTCTGTTTGTAATTGTTTAGGCAGGGATATCCACATCAGTATTTCATATATATTCACCTGTTCCCACCCACCTCATTTTGGCATGTGCACAATAGTAATACATACAACGTCATAGCTTATTAAAAAATAATAATGATAAAAAACCTTAGATCATTTTAAATCTTAGAGCTTAGTCCTTCTAGTTTCTGTAGATATGCATATGAAGACTGTGAGTGCTGGCTAACCTACAGCACAGTAGGCTTCACAAAAAGATTTGAATACATTAAAGGCCCTAGCTACTTCATGCTCGGCATTTGTTACTCACTACACTCACTGTTCAAGTTATTGGCAACAACTGTGTAGAATTTCAGATCTCTAGGACCAAGGGTTTTGATGCTGTGAGCCTTTGTGTATACAAAATGACAACTCGGCACAAGAGTGCCAAAAATAATATAAAGCCAAAAATAAAAAATAAAAATAAAATAACAACAACAACAACAACAACAACAACAACAACAACAACAACAAATAATAATAATAATAATAATAATAATAATTATTATTATTATTATTATTATTATTATTATTATTAGCTTTAGGCATGTTTTCTCAAGAAAAAACCTAAAAGAAGCCAAAAATGTCTTTCAAGATATGTCAGATGTGCCCTCTCCCACTCTGCTTCTCTGTAGTGTATGTAAACCCAGCACCTGTATTAGAGACTGTCTGCATGTCCCACCCATCGTTGGACACAGAGGGCTCGGAAAGGCAACATATGTTTTAATTCACGCATATATCCATTCATATGGATGGAGGTTTTTCTGGATTATTTCCTCACATGGAATTTTTTTATGGAAAAAAACTTGATATTCTCCCTCTAATTGAGTACAACTTTTCCTCGATTGAACACGTTTTGGACTGACAGAACCCGCTCAAAGGTAAGAAACGTGTATCTCCTTTTTTGATTATGATGTGGATTTTTAAGTTATCGCATTTTGGGCTCGTTGTGCGGCATAAAATGAATGATATGGTTGTTTTATTGAGAAATTAAGCTTTCAAATGATGTAAAGCATGCCAGTAGTGAAAACAATAATGACGGTGAAAATACTGCGGGAATATCTTTTGCTGCAAAATCAACCGCCCGCGGGCGGGTGGGTGGTAAGAAAATAAAAAATTAAAATATATATAAAAAAGTGTGCCTCACCTTCCACGGTGGTTGGTCTCTCTCCACCTCATCCACCTCAGGTTCTCAACCGGAGGCCTGGGACCTTGAGAGTTCTGTGTAGTATCTTTGCTGTCCCCAGTACTGCACTTTTCTGGACTGAGATGTCTGTTGTTTTTCCAGGTATTTGCTATAGCCTCTCCTTTAGTTTGGGAGTTACAGCCCAGAGTGCTTCGATCACCACAGGCACCACTGATCCTTCACCTTTCAACCCTTCTCCAGCCGCGGGTAATTCTTTATTTTCTCCTGATGTCACCATTGTTTGGAATTGCAGTGTCCACCGCCACTGTGTCTGGTAGGCCTGTACTCTGCACAGATGTTTCTGTACACTATGCCGACCACTTGGTTATGTCGCTCCATGTTTGTTTCCCTGCAGCATCTTACACCCTGCAGTTATGTGCTGGACTGTCTCAGGAGCCTCTTTGCACAGTCTACACCGTGGGTCTTGTCTGGTGTGGTAGATCTGGGCCTCTATTACTCAGGTTATCAAGGCTCCTATGCAGCCAGAATGAGAGCCTCTGTGCTGTCCTTCAGACCAGCCCTCTCAAGACATTGAAGTGGCTGATTTCTTGATATCAACCACTTCAGTTATGTTTCAGTGGTTCGCCCCATGTAGGGGCCTGTCCTACCATGATGGTCCCTCTCTGAACCCCAATGTCTGAGACATTCTCTGAGCACATCTTCTGTCAGGTTCTGTCATTGATGAACTTATGAATCTTGGATGTTTCATGGTGGACAGGATCACGTACAGTCTCAGGGTGTTGGATTTAGGATGAAACCCTCCATGCATCCATTAACATCTGTGGGCTGTATCTCTACCGGAACTAACCAGTCACTTCCATGTAACCAGCCAAACCATATAACCAACCAACTAACTAATTCTCTCTCTAAAACAGTAGCTACTTGTGTTGATGTTTATTGTGAAACTAATCTGTGTTAAACTGTATAAAATGAAATAACCCAGTGGAACTCAAGGGGGAGACAGAGTAAATGTGCAGGATTAGTCAAATTTGCATGAATGTATAGCAATGTAAAGGTGAGTTTATTTGTGTAGCACGATTCATACACAATGTCCTTTACAGTATAAGAAATACATCAAAAACACATACCAAAGCAAAAAACAAACACAAATAATCATTATATAATTGTATTTAATACAAAAAAAAAAAAAAAAAAAAAAAAAAAAAAAACTTTGTCAAAGTAGAGGTCCTTTCTGACATCAAGACAAGACTGTTGCATATTTTAGCTTCATAAAACTGATGACTGTAATGTAACTGGAGGTTTTAAGGTTTTGTCAAGATGAGGAAGCAGCAGCTGAACAGCAGACTGGAGGAACTGTAATGTGCCTGTGCCCTGTTGAGGGGAGATTATTGGCAGCATACTGAGTTATGTCCAGCGCTGTCAGAGCACAGGAGCTGTGAGCCCACTGCTCCACTGGGACCAATAGAGTATGTTTCTTTGGCCAGATGGCTATCTGCATGGCTTTGTACATGTCAGCGTCTTAAACACGAATGTGTGCAGCAGATAAGGCTCACAGCACACAGAACAGAACAGGGCCAAGTCTAACAAAGGCCCTGTGAAAGCTGCTTTACATGGGACACATGTTACACTGATTTCACTTTACATGGAACATTAATGAGACCCTGGACATGCCCATGTTAGCCCTGAGTGAACCACATTCACTCATTTCACAGACACACTGTACAGGAAGGCCCACAGCAGTAATGTCCACAGAGAAAGGAACTGGACAAGGTCATCAAGAAATCCAGCTTTGTAGTGGGCTGTAATATGGACAGGAAAGTTCAGTTCTGTCCTCTGGTCTCAGTACAGGAAGTGGGGGACAGGAGAGTCCTGGTTAAACATGTGTCCAGTCCCTGTACACGTGTCCTGCACCTGTAGTAGTAGGCGCATATACTTGTGTGACTCACACTTAACCTGCTGTTCATCTGGTCCAGAAAACTACACACCAATCATTGCTTACATCTGTGTACTTTATTTTACTCTTCTTTTACTTAACCATTCCAACACTGGACTTTCCTTCTTGTGACAGATAGAGGTGGTCTTCCCTTACATACAGGCAGTGTTGGGAAGGTTACTTTTAAAATGTAATCCCCTACAGATTACAGATTACACACCCCAAAATGTAGTTTGTAACGTAATCCATTAAATTACTTAAAGTGAGTAACGTAATCTGATTACTTTGGATTACTTGATATTGTCATGTTTTTTTAAACAACATGAATGTAGCAACCACATCCAGAAAATTCTTGTTTGTTGTCTTCAAATTGTCTGAGCCCAAGTCTCTATGAATAAGAAACTGTTTACTGTAGAGAAACAAAGACCACGACATCTTAATATAAGAGGTTTTGTCTGTTAAAAGACAGAAACAAGATCAGACTTTCCTTCACCAGATTAAAAAATATTACTGATAGATAAATTATTTTTTATATGAGATCACCTTAAATTATGTCAACCTACTGTTAGGTGTCATGTTGTTTAGACCTGGTTTAGTCCTGATTTTTAGACCTGGTTTAGTCCTGGTTTAGTCCTGGTTTACTCCTGATTTTAGACCTGGTTTAGACCAGGTCTAGACCAGGTCTTTAGTTCTGGTTTAGTCGTGGTTTAGTCTTAGTTTAAACCTGGTTCAGTCCTGCTTTAGTCCTGGTTTAGTCCTGGATTAGTCCTGGTTTAGTCTTGGTGTTAGTTCTGGTTTAGAGACGCACAGGAGGAAGTGCGGTTTACGCGAGAAAACACGGTCCACACGCGGCGCACGAGACGGCGGTGTCCGTGCTGTAACTACGGAAGGAGACGTGGTCCGCGGGTTCTCAGGTTGATGACGATGATGAAGGTGTGTGGTTTGTGTTTGTGTGTGTTTGTGTGTGTGTGTCCCCTCATGTGGCAGGTCACTATAGGACAGTAGTGCAGATATTATGAGTCTATGCAGGTTGTTTTCACCAGTGCCAGTAGCTCCTGTTTCACATTTAAGTTGTAGGCGATTTTATATATATATATTTTTTATATTTATCTCACATCGGGAGAAGAATTTCCAAGACACAAATGCGTTTTTACCAATGCACTGCTGCTTCCACTGTGTGACTGACACCGCCAACTTTAACATGACGTTTCCATCGCTCTTATTGCGCGCGTTCTGTTTGGGTTTCTAACAATGAGTGAAATTACCGAAATAAAAAAAAATAAATAAATGGGATGTAGCACAAAATGTGAAAACAGGAAAATACCGCCTTGTAATCCACTTATTTCAGCAAGTAACTGTAATCCAATTACCACTCATTGAAACAGTAACTGTAACGGAATACAGTTACTCATAATTTGTACTCTGATTACATAACGGCGGTACATGTAATCCGTTACTCCCCAACACTGCACACAGGTCTGTACAGCCACTATTATTCTTCATACTTGATTACTGTTCTTTTTGCCTCGCATTATGACAGTAAGTTGTATTTCAGCTCTTGTGACAAAGTCATTTCAAATCAAATCAAATGTATGTGTGTAGCACATTTAAAACAGCCAAAGCTTACCAAAGTGCTGAACAATGAAATATTTTTTTAATGATAAATTGAAAAAAAAACAACAACAAAAAAAAAAACAAAAAAAAAACAAACGTAAATAACAATTCTATCTACATAAACACATTCGCATGCACAGTATTGTTAAGGTGTGTGATTACTGCCTGGTAAATATCCATTCATAAGTGTAATTATACATTATACAATGCATAATGGTATAGTATTTAATAGCTGATGAACAGTTGGATATAATTATTAGCCTTATTTCAAAGACTGCATTTTCATAGTAAAACAGAACACTGACATTTTCTCACTTTTTTATTGTTCATTCATTTTTACAGCTACGTGTTTATATCATCTAAGTGTTGTCTGTCTGAGCTCACTTAAGGACACGGATCTAAACTAGTCCCTTCACACGTGACCCGTCTGCGTTTCACGACCAGGATACAAATGAAAAATAAAATACTCATATCACATCTACTCTCATCCTGACGGAGCAGAGGCAGCGCACAGACTTCCTCGGGCAAACACAATCACCGCACATTCAGTCGGTGTGTGTTTGCTCCGCGTCATGAATGGGGTCTACTTCAAAGTCATCCGTCCGCTCAGGGTTCGCTCTGCACCCGTCTGCGCAGTGATGCCGAGCCGGGGGAGGGCGCTCGGACTGCTGACTGACGCCTCTCACCCCCCCTCTCCGTCTGCCTCTCATTATCCGTACCGTAGCTATTTTTTTCCCCTTAGCTTTCTGTATGCAATCTGCATCTCTGCCCTCCTTCGCTAACGGAGGTGGGCAGAGTTCCCAGCGCTGGTGCATCTAGCAGGTGCAGCCGCTCCCTCTCTCTCTCTCTCTTTTTCTCTTTCTCTCTCGGTTTCTCTCTTTCTCTCTACCCTCGCTTGTCCACCGCGCTCTGTCTGTGCACGCGGTTTTTTCTTTTTTCTTTTTCTATTTTCTCCATCCATTCGTCTCTCGGTAGCAGCGGCTTGAGGGAGGCAGCTGGATGGTGATGGTGCGCGCGCGGGGCCATCGGAAAGGATAGCCGCATCACGGGACGTCGCTCAGCCGATGCACGCACGCACGTCGGGCACTGGGGGTTCGTGCCAGTGTCGCTGCAAGTTTTCGTCCCGACGCGGGTCGCTAATCCATCTCCAAGAAGGGCATCCGTGAATAAAAAGGACGTACAGAGAGCTCCGGCGAGCAGAGCAGCAAGGCAAGTGGAGGGAGGATTGAGAAAGCGGCGCCTGGAAACATCTCAAACTATTGGGTAGCTTACAAACTGACCTCTGTCTTGTTTGCGCTTTGTGTCATTGGGTCCTCGGAAGGCAAATGAATAAGGGGATGTTTGCAGCCGATGGAGGCTCCGTGCAGGCTGGAAGTGCTTGATGCGGTATTAGCGGGCGGTGAGACAGCAGGGCGCTGAGCGGACAGCTCGGGGAAATCTGATCCAGGAGCAGCCGTCGCAGTCGCAGTAGATTTTTCCCCTCCACTGCGTGACAACACCCTTCAGGCTCTTGTTTCTGCCTGTCTACCTTTGTACTTGGACTTTTCACTCGACTCTGTGGAGGACGCGTAAAGTGCTTTTAAATGGGCTGTTGGAAGGCAATGACTATAGTGGATAATCCTCCCAGAGTGTTCGACAGACGCTGAAAACACTCCCTCTGACACGAGCAGGTTTTGGAGAGCAAGAAGACACTGACTTCGCTCTGATAAAAAAAAAAAAAAAAAAAGAAATCGTGTCTGCATTAGGCGTGGAACCAGGACCTAGCCTTCAACTAGAACTTTACAAAAACACTAAGAATCTCTGTGCCATTCAAGTTGTAAATGAAAAGAATATATATTGAGTAAAAAATACATTTATTTTGTGCATCTGTCCATGCACAAATGTAAAGGCTTTCTCCCAGTGCCTCTCCTCTCTCTCTCCTGGCCCTTTTCACCGATAGAGGTACTATTGCTCTTCTCCTTCCATTTTCCTGCTCCTGAACTCTACCGTTTGGATTCTTGTGTAACCCTCCACGCTCACTACTAACTTATATATTCTACAATATCTGTGTGCTTTGGTATAGCTGTGTTTTGATCGTCCTGTACCTGGTTTGTCAGTGTTTGCATGTTTCTCTTGGACTCCTCCTGACTTTGGATTTAATATGTATATTCAAGGATTATAACCCTACGAGGCTATTTATTGCTGTGTTTTGCCACTTACTACTGATGCCAGTCTCTGGATTAACCCACAATGAGCCATAGCGGACGACAGGGCAGGATGAGTGAGGCGGCGGGCTCAGGGGCAGTGATCCTGGAGGAGCCGGAGACCGCTGGAGCCACTTCCGGGCAGAGGAGTGAGAGCCAGAACCAGGCCCGGGTGCCGCTGCGATGCCCCTTCTGGCCACGGCAGCAGACGTGGCTCTGTGTAGTCCCTCTGCTCATCGGCTTCGTGGGCCTGGGGCTCAGTCTGATGCTGCTTAAGTGGATTGTTGTGGGAACTGTGCGGGATTATGTGCCAACAGACCTGGTGGACGCTAACCGGATAGGCCAGGATCCAATCTTTCTCTCCAAGCCCAGTGGAATTCCCAAAAGCGCTGATACTTCTACTACTACTACTACCACCACTATTACTTCTACCACAGCAGAGGGAGGCAATCCCACTGCCAAAACAGTGGGGAGAGGCAGGACTCGCTTTACTGCAACCACCACTGCTGTCAACCACAGGGGGGGAGGAGCGTATGGGAACCAAGTTACCCCAAGGAATCCTGGGAACCATAATGGACGCCATGGTTTTACTACGACCACCGCAGCGCCAAGAAGCACCTACACGATTGGAGCAGGTACGGCCAGCCCATCCCCACTCAACCCCACAGTGCTCCACGACCAAACAGCCATGTGGACCCCGGAACACACCACCACAGCGGCGGCTGCTACCACGACAACCACACGCAGCCATGGACACCATAAAACACGTAAGTCCACCATCTCCAAAGTAGTGCTGGGCTTGGATTTCTGTGCAGTATTTTATTTAGTTTGCAAGTTTTCCAAGCATAAAAATGTTGGCAAGTCTTGTTTTCTATTTAGCTTTATTTTGTACATTTGACACCATGTAGGCCAAGAATTGCAGTGCACTGATCAATAGCATCGACTGCTACAGTAAGGCCATCCGAACTGTTGTGATGTCAATAATGAATTATTCAGCGCTTTGATGGATTCACAGGGCTTTCTTGCTGCATCACAAGTTAAGTTTGGTTCTTGGTGACTTTCAGCTGAGTAGAAAATGGCTGCATGAAGTGTTTTGAGTTAGTATTTGAATGGATAAATGTAGTAAGTATAGATTGTGAATTAAAAAGAAACACAGTGGGGTAGGGCTCTGTTTAATGAGCTTGTGAGCCTTTGTAGTGGGATCACAACAAAGTAGAGGTACAAACAGGAGCTGCATAATTTATTGCAAAATTATTCATTGCTATATTGCTTCTTATTTTGGTCCTACCTTCCTTTCTGGTTGGGTGTCATCTGCTCTTCTTGATGATGTGTTCTTTCTTGGCCAGGGATGTTCAAGAATATGGCATTAAGTATGTAACCAGTTTCCAATTAATGGGTATTTTTATAGCTCAAAAGTACCACTGGCCTAAAACCTTTCAGTTTAGTCCCAGTAGTTTGTATTCGTGGAGATAGATACTGTGAACATTCCAGGCCAAATAATGACATCTTCATTGAGAAAAAGGGAATGTAACTTTACCAGAAAAGGTTACATAGAACACTTTTAACTTTATGATGATTATGATAAATTTGACTTGTGACTATTTCAGGAGAGATAAACAGATGTATACATAGCTCTCTTATAGTACTGTAGTATATGACTTGGGGGGACTTTGTTGAAAATTGAATTAGCAAAATTGGGGAAAATAATCAAAATTGGCCCCTAGGTATCAGTCCAAAAATATTGCTTTAGCTTAAAGGCCAATGGTAATGGTAATGGTCTGCATTGTAAACAATTACCATCGGCCAGGAAACAACCTGTATCAATCTCTTTTAGATCTGCATTTTGAATGAAACTGTGGTTTACATCATAATTATAAAATATATAAATGTAAACGTTTCTGCAATACAGTGATCAAAAGCAGGTACAGACCAAGGTTTAATGATTGGATAGATCCTGGTAATGTCCATAGAATGCTGCTGGAGCAGTTGTATTGATTTTCTTGTGAGGACACACTTAGTGCACTTCTAATGACACGTGTTTGTGTTGATGCTGTGTTTTTGGTGTTGACATTCTCTCATGTCTTATGTCATTCCAGCCACCCCCCGTGCAGACGTGTGCGTGTCACACCGACACATAATAATGTGTGGCTTTGCTGGATGACTAATGCAAATGGCTCTGCTGCTTTCGGGATTAGATATGTCATGAAAAAGTCTCAAATGAAAGGACAATTTTCTCAAACACTCAGTTATAATGATGATGGAGGAACAGTTGGCATACGAGCAGAGTACTAAGATTATAAATGTACAATAAACAGACTTGACAAAATTGAAAAGCCTTTTGCCAACAGTAGGAATTATGCAACACAGCAGTCTTAAGAGCTTGGCCTAGGATGATTTGAGATGGAGTTATAGAATCGCTGCTACATTTGTGTTTTTTGTCTTTTATCTTACACGCACAGTGGTTTACTGCTCCACAAATCACTACATTGGGAAGTGACGTCTGCTAACTGCAAGTTGTTACTGTGGTGATAGCTAGTGGTGATTGTTAGTGGCAAATGTGAGTCCAAAAATGCTTTGCAGATGGGCTACATCTACACAGCATGGTTGTTACTGACAATTTACTGTTTCTTTCCATAGTCATTTTTGGCCATTTTAATGCATATTAGGTAAATTTGCTGCTTTCTGGCCAAAAACTGGGACATTTCCAGATTGTTAGATTGTTAACCTTGCTTCTGTTTTGTCTGAATCCCATTGTAAATCATCAGTGTAAATTATTGTGTGTCTTGTACGGTTGTCAAAGTATTTGAAATTGGAAATTAAACAATACTAAAATTTATCCTGAAACTAATTCTAATTTGAGCAAACATGAATACTAAATAAAGTCACATTTGGAATGATCTTCAGCTGTATCAGAAACAATTAATAAGATCACATAGACCTACCTGGACAACTGAAGGATTACACAGACATAAGGCTACATGGTAATATAAAGGAAGTAGTACAATTTAATGTTGAAAATCATATTCTGTTGTCTAAAGAATTAACATTTTTATCATCATCGTCATCAAATTTGAAATATTAGTATTATGACACCACTGTTATCTTGAAATGTGTTCCATAAATTCAGTTCGTAGAATTGCTTAGTCCAATCTAATGGTTCATAGACGAGGCTCTTGTAGCTCACTGGCTCTGTGGCTGTGTCCTTGAGAGGTGCTATGCTATGCTCACATATATTGATTTGTGTAAGCGTCTCTCTGAAGCCCTTTGTCTCTGGCTGTCCTGCCGCCTCCGCTGCTTCCTTCATGTTAAAGCTTGTGATGTGAAAATGGTGTCTGCTTTCAGCACACTTCCCCTATGCTCTGATCGTTTGCGCTGGGTTGGAGTGGGCTAGAGTGAGCCTCATCAGTGAGACTGAGTTGTGTGCCTGATCACCCCGGCCTCAGGCTCTGCTCCTGTCAGTCCCTGTCAGAATCTTGGATGAGAGGCAGCCTGCACAGGTGACGTGGAACACAGCTGGCAGGTCACAGCTAATCTCCAAGTGTGGAATAATCTATCTCACATTTACGGTCCTAATCGCGTGATATCTGTACGCATAATTGCATGATTAAATGCTGTAATGAACTGTATGCTAATTGTTTTCACTGATATGGCCCTGCAGTGCATGGTATACTTCCACTCCTTTCTTTAGTCATGTAGCATCAAAGCATTTCAATGGTTCACTTATTTATATGTTTTATTAAATTAAAGTTTCATACGTGTTCAAGATTGTTGGTCCCCCTCTGGTAATGAAAGAACAATCAACAATTTTCACTGAAACATCTAGAGCAGTTTGCTCATGAGAAATGGGTCAAAATACCTGTTGACCAGTGCAGAAGTCTCATTGACAGTTACAGACATAGTTTGTTTGCAGAGTTTGCCTCTAAAGGTTGTGCAACAGAATATTAAGTTAAGGTACCATCATTTTTGTCCAGGCCAGTTTCACTATTTTGTTTTTTCTAATGATTCTGTTGAACCACAGGTGAAAAACAATGTTTGATTCATGTAGGACCATTTTCAGTAAATTTAGTTATTTCAGTGTTTATTGTTGATTTTTTTTTTTTTTTCTCTTTGCCAGTGGGGTTATTCTATAACTATTTTGAACACGTCTGTATTTAAGTATCAGACAAGTGACAGATACTAATTGATACTATGACAAAAATTGAGACTCAATGGTAATTTGAATAAGTATTAATACTAATAAAAGTCAAATTCACAGGACAGAAATCAAAACCACATAGATTAGTATACATGGACCACTATAGAGCCTCCCCTGGACCACCACAGCAAGTCCAGGGATTCAAGAGTATGTTTTTTTTTATCATCGTGATATCGAAATCCGTATTGAGTTTATTCTTTAGTATCGATGTCGAAATATTAGTTTTGTGACAACACTAATAACAAGCTAGTATACAGTGTTGAGGCAGAAGTTGTCTCCCCAGTAGTTGAATATACAACAGTTTATTTTATTTTAATTTATTTTTTCTTTCTTTTTGAAAAAGCAATTTCTTTGACAAAGCTGTCAAAAATCTATGAAAAAAATTTAACAGATCAGAACACAGATCTGAAAACCATTTGGGTAGAACAAAAGGTCACCAAAATGACATCTGCAATGACTCAATTTATGATTTCATCTACAAAGGTTTACTTCTCTGCTAAATTGTGTTTTGGAGCTTGTATTTTGTCGAATCTCCATCAAAAACATACTTTGAATTGTGATTTGTTTCATTCTCATGTTAAATATGAAGAACTGCCTAAAAAGTACCTTGCCCTCTGTATCAGCAGATCTGCAGCAGGTCTGTAACAGCACTAAGTACTCTAAACACTTGAACGAGATGACAAACAAGTAAAACATTGGGTTCCACTTTGTGACATCATTGGCTGGTAATCCAGGAGATGTTTCTGTGTCTTTCAATACACTTTCACCAAACTCATTTTGATCAGCATAAGCCATAAAAATAAAATACAAATAAATTACTAGCTAACTAGAGAATTCAAAATTAGCTTTACCAAATTTTAATTTGGGTACTCATGATATTCAGATTTCAATTTCAATTTTGATACTAAGGAACAGACTAATTCCGATAATGCAATGAATTGAAAACATTCTTTCTTTAGTCATTGTGATATTTCAACACTGAATCGTGGTACTTTCTTTTATATTCCCATGTGGCCTTATATCTGTGTAGACTGGTCTCTTATACTTGTTCTACAACTATAAGCACAAGTTCAGTTCTGGAGCTTTCTAAAGCTGTTCAGGAAAGGTTCATGTCTGTCTTGTGAACATTACTTTTTTCCATTATCAATCATCCTCAAATGAGTCTAGTTTTTTTTTTTTTTTCTAGTTTTAGTATTGTTTTGTATCAGATTTTTGATAGTTTGGATAACCCCATTTTTTATATACATTATTTTAAATTATGCAACAACAGCCCTAGGTGTTCCAAAGTGTTAAAAAAGAATGAATAATGCATATAAGACAAGAATTAGATTTAAACATTAACATCTCTAACTATGCAAAGGCTTCTTCTTTCTTGGACCATGATGCATCGTATTTGTTTTTTAAGATGTCTTCCCAACGGCTACACATTCATCATACCCAACCATTCTATTCTACCTGGCCGCATTAGCATATGTTTGCTAATCTCCCCGCATCCCCGGGAGACGCAGAATGCCCCTCTGATAATTGGAAACATAGAGTGAATTTGTAGCTTTTTTATCTGCCCCAAAAATACGTCCACCATTTATCATTGTCCATCCATTTATTAATTAGTCTTTGGGAGGAGGAGAATGCCATTTCTCTGCTGTGAGTGCTTCTGAAAACTCTTCGCCCAGGTGATAGATACCCCGTGGAAAATGTCAGTCGTCTGTCAGTTGGAGTCATGGTGGCTGGTTCAATATTCCTGCACAGTCCCCCCCCCCCCACCCCCACCCCTTCTCTTGTCGACTCCCACCCACTCACTGCTTTGATTTGAAAAGGCCATCATTTCCGGATTACCATCCATTATGCATAGACGCGTTATGTGGTATTTCAGAATTGGCTGTGCTGGCTGCAGCTCAAACGCTAATAGAGGAATGTTAATTGGAGTTGAGCAGGGCATCTGTGGTGCTTTTATGGTACTGGACGTATCTTTGCGGGTCACCAAATGAAGATGGACATTGATTATAGCTTGCGCACTGGGCATGGCTGTACTCCAGTGCAAAATGGCATGTTGTATTAGCTTGTTAGGTTTGCTGTAACAAGAGAGCAGATGACAGATTTAAAGGCCCTAAAATAAATAAAATAAAATGACTTTGTGTTTGAACTGATATAATATTATAACATAGAATAATAGAAATAGAAATAATAAAACAGTGATTTGTGCATGTTTGAGTAATCTTTATTCTCCTGTATTCAAGAGATCATTGCTCTGATCTACCCCCATTTTCTCCACCATCTGATGATGTGATGTACACACTGAACTCTCCATTTGTATTGTTTTAATTGTATTAATTAATATGATACATGTAGGATTCAGCTTTACTTACAGTCATTTTGGGAAATCAGCTGCATGCTAGTGTGATGTGCAGCTGCAGGACGGGTCAGCAGCAGGTGGTGTTTGTGATGATGTGTGAGGCCAGTGCGTCTGTTCATTCAAAGATTATTAATTCAAGGATTTTTACTGTAATGTGGAGCAAAATGTCAGTTCTGTGGTGAGAGAGGTAGCCTTGCATTTAAAAGAGTAGTAACACAGTTTGAGAATTCACCACACTTCTCTTCCCTGTGAGCATACTGCTGTTGTACCCTTGAGCAACTCACTCGACCCACCTTGCCTCCAGTGTCTGTATAAGAGGCGAATGTGTGGGCATTGTGGGGAACTGAAACCTGGTCCTCATGAGCTAAACCTTTTAATATAAACTGATTAATTTGGGTTACGGTTTTGGTAAAGGTTAGGCCAGTAGTAATTCTGGTTGAGATTAGATTCAGCCTACAGGAAATAAATCAAGTCAGTATAATGTCACCTCAGTGCTTCTATATGTGTGTTCTTGATGTAGTGATTTGAATGAGCAGGAAATATATACGCTGTATACATTTATACACTTGACAGTTTTACAATTTCAATGTTTCATTGCTTATCTGCTACTGAATGTTTTGGTAACAAATGTCAAATTGCAGCGCTTCTGACAAGCATTGTGATTGTGGTTTATGCTTCAATAATATGATTTAGTTCAGAGTTCACATTTTAAACATGTCCAGAAGAATTGATAAAACGACTGAAATCTGTACTCAAACTAATACAAGAATCACATTTCAGAACATGATTGTACAGATGTAAACTACATGGTTAGCAGGTTTAATGTAGAATAAGACTGGATATTGGGTTGTTTGTGGAGGAAATTATGGTACTGCCAAAATTGCAGTCTTTGTGTGATTTGTGTCCATTCAACTTGTGATTTGGCTTCTTGATTGTGATTAATGTTGCAGATTGAGGAGCTCCCTCGGTAACAGTAATGTGCACATTTTGGTTACTTGAAATGTTGTTATGAATGACTAATCTAAAATACACAGAATGATTCTGTTGACTCAGTTACTTTACATTTACACTTACTTAAGATATTGTACTTTTCGGGTTTATGTTGACAATGTGCAATGATTTAAAGGGATAGTTGGGGATTTTTGACATAAATCTGTATGTCACCCCCGTGAGCAGTGTCGTGCATCAACACTGACTTACCCCCGACAGCATCCGGTAAGCCGAGATACTGTCCGTTTTCGGTGCTGATGAAAGTAGTCCGGCAAGTTGGCTGGGGACTGTGTAATAAAGTGTTTTTCTTCTCAAAACAATCAGTGTTCAAAAGAGTGATACATTTGCATCACAAAACCATCGTCGCCAAAAAAGTTAGACTCATTTTTGCTTGGCACTATTTTCTTTCCGTTCGTATCACTGCGCACTGCTGCCAGGCCAACTTGCCGGACTACTTTCGTCAGCACTGAAAACGGCCAGTATCTCGGCTCACCGGATGCTGTTGGGGGTAAGTCAGTGTGGATGCATGACACTGCTCACGGGGATGACATACACATTTATGTCAAAAAACCCAAACTATCCCTTTAAACATTTCTGATGATTTGCACGTTTCTTGCTCCACTCCTTCAGATATTCAATTCAATTCAGTTGCTTTATTGTCATTGTCATATGAAATGACGATGTTCGAGCATCACAACAAACTGTATAGTCTGGTCCAGTTGGAGGAGCTCTAAGCTGCTACGTCTATGCACACTGCCATCTTACTCCACTCTGGTGTTTCTTTTGGTGATGAAATGGTCCATTCCCTCAAACTGTTTCATCTGGAAGAACCTCTGCCACATTTGTTGTCACATATGGTGTAAAAACCCTGTAGCATCTCATATGTCCATAGCTAGCTACTTAGTTAGCATCTTGCACAGTCTCCACAGATATGAGAAAAACAAACAGTTCATTTCACACAATCTAACAGTCCCTTGTGTTCATTTCCTCAGAGTTTTACTTCTGAAGATCTTCTGACACATTTGCTGCCACATATGGTGTAAAAAACTAGTAGCATCTCAAATGTCCATAGCTCCTTCACTAGCTCCCTACATAGCCTCTTGTGTGGTTTCCATGGATACGGGAAAAACAAACGTGTGAACTGACCATTCTGCACTTCATAGCTGGACATGACTGGATGTCAAAAACCTGAGCCCCCCCAAAAAAAGTCTCCAAATCTGCTCAGTGTGTCAGACAGTTAGCCACAAGAGCAGCCTCTGTCTCTCTCTCTCTCTCTCCCCCTCTCTCTCGCTCTTCTCTCTCTTCTCTCTCTCTCGCTCTTCTCTCTCTCTCTCTCTCTCTCTCTCTCTCTCTCTCTCTCTCTCTCTCTCTCTCTCTCTCTCTCTCTCTCTCTCTCTCTCTCTCTCTCTCTCTCTTCTCTCTCTCTCGCTCTTCTCTCTCTCTTCTCTCTCTCTTCTCTCTCTCTCTCTCTCTCTCTCTCTCTCGCTCTTCTCTCTCTCTCTCTCTCTCTCTCTCTCTCTCTCTCTCTCTCTCTCTCTCTCTCTCTCTCTCTCTCTCTCTCTCTCTTCTCTCTCTCTCTCTTCTCTCTCTCTCTCTCTCTCTTCTCTCTCTCTCTCTCTCTCTCTCTCTCTCTCTCTCTCTCTCTCTCTCTCTCTCTCTCTCTCCTCTCTCTCTCTCTCTCTCTCTTCTCTCTCTCTCTCTCTCTCTCTCTCTCTCTCTCTCTCTCTCTCTCTCTCTCTCTCGTCTCTCTCTCTCTCTCTCTCTCTCTCTCTCTCTTCTCTCTCTTCTCTTCTCTCTCTCGCTCTCTCTCTCTCTCTCTCTCTCGCTCTCTCTCTCTCTCTCTCTCTCTCTCTCTCTCTCTCTCTCTCTCTCTCTCTCTCTCTCTCTCTCTCTCTCTTCTCTCTCTCTCTCTCTCTCTCTCTCTCTCTCTCTCTCTCTTCTCTCTCTCTCTCTTCTCTCTCTCTCTCGCTCTTCTCTCTCTCTTCTCTCTCTCGCTCTTCTCTCTCTCTTCTCTCTCACTCTTCTCTCTCGCTCTCTTCTCCCTCTCTTCTCTATCTCTCTTCTCTCTCTCTCTCTCTCTTCTCTCTCTTGCTCTTCTCTCGCTCTTCTCTCTCTCACTCTCTTCTCTCTCTCTTCTCTCTCTCTTCTCTCTCTCTCTCTCTCTCTCTCTCTCTCTCTCTCTCTCTCTCTCTCTCTCTTCTCTCTTCTCTTCTCTCTCTCTCTCTCTCTCTTCTCTCTCTCTCTCTCTCTCTCTCTCTCTCTCTCTCTCTCTCTCTCTCTCTCTCTCTTCTCTCTCTTCTCTCTCTCTCTCTCTCTCTCTCTCTCTCTCTCTCTCTCTCTCTCTCTCTCTTCTCTCTCTCTCTCTCTCTCTCTCTCTCTCTCTCTCTCTCTCTCTCTCTCTCTCTCTCTTCTCTCTCTCTCTTCTCTTTCTCTTCTCTCTCTCTTCTCTCTCTCTCTCTATTCTCTATTCTCTCTCACTTCTCTCTTTTTTTACTCTTACTCGAGTTATTTTTTGGACCTCTGCTTTGTACTTTTACTTGAGTAATATTATTCTGAAATAATATTATTTTTACTAGAGTACATTTTTTGGTTACTCTACCTCCTCTGACAGCATCCACATGGTTTTGATCTATTGCTCATCTTCAATGTCTTGTTCATGACATGGCACATCTTGTAACTGTTTAATTAGCCTTACATAAAGACGCGTAAATTACAAATCTCATAGCCTTCATTTTAATGGGATTTTCTCCCTGTCTTTGCCTCATTGAATTATGAGCTGAAGTGCAGACCCAGTTGGCTGATTTCTGATAGCCATTGACCTAGTTTCGTGTCAGCCTACCCTTGCAATCCTTCTGAAAATGAAGAATTGTCACCTCATAATTCATACCGTTGAAAGCAATATGAATTTAATAACGTTTGCCAGCATTTGTTTTTAATTTGTAATCCCTGGATGGATATTAGTCAGTTTGAAAGGAGTGTAAAATCAAACAGTTATTATTGGATGTGAAGGCGCCAGGCAAAAATAAGTGAGTGAATTATCAATGCAGTTAAAACAGGCTTCATGACTCAATAGAGAAATGAGTAATGGCGGCAATGCTTTATCGCATCCGGAGCCAGCTTTTCAGGAATAACACTTTCCATAGCCAGAATTCCACAGACAACAGACGGAAGCAGACATTAAAGGGCCCATATCACATTATTTTCTGATCTATGTTACAAGGTTGTTTCTTCATCACAAACATACCAGGAGTTGTGCTTTGTTTCTTTCAAACATGTTTAACACACAAACCCTGCAAATTTAGGCTGAGTCCTTTGCTCAAATGGAAAACACTCTGCTCCACCTTGTGATGTCATGTGGTAATACACACAAAGTTCTTCAGTGTGTTTTTAAACTCCATACACTTTCACCAGAATTATTTTGATGATTTCAGTCCTGAAATTGCCAATCTCTTCTGAACCAAATGGAAAAGAGGCTGTTATTTTTTTTATATTTTTTTGTCTACCACACATGACCTCACAAAGTTGAACAAAACAACAAAACATTTTGAGCTTGTGAGCTGTAGACTGCCAGGACTAATCCAGGTTTATTTAAACATGTGTGACTGAAACTAAACACAGCTGTGGTATGTCTTTGGTGAGGTGACAACATAAGATGGATATAACATGTTTTAACTCACAAGAGTCAATTTTGTCTCATATAGGAACTCTAAGGCTACGTTCAGACTGCAGCCTGAAGTGACCCAAATCTGATTTTTTTACCTCTATGTGACCTGTGTCCAATCTTTTAATGACAGTCTGAACCACACAGATCTGATTTTTCAAATGTGACCCAGGACACTTGGATATGTGCTCCTGAAACTGATACATATCTGATCTTTTGACATGCGACTTCAGTCTGAACGGTCAAAGCGCATTCATCCACCTACACTTTATCAACAAGACACAAACGTCACTATTCTGCGCTGAAGTAGGCGAAAATTGTTAATGAACTCTGTGTCACTGAAGCACATCTCTATCCCACCACTCTTGGCTACGTCTCCACATCCACACTTTCCTTTCAACGGACTGTCCCACAAAACACCATGGCCAAAAACCTCGTCCTTCTCCTTCTCAATCTCCTCCTTAAAACAAGTAAGTTGTTCATGTTCTGGCTCCGGTACAAGAGGAACTTTAAAATCTCCAGGTGCTCAATGCTGCGTCCATGTTTGGACAACTTAAACACAGAGCACGCTCGCTGCGGTTGACGTCGTCGTGTCTCCAGTGCACGTGTGGGACACTTTCGGGCCGTTTAACTTTCACACTGGAGTCACATACAAGTCACATTTAATTGGAAATTTGAACGACCTCGCAAAAACATCGGATTTCACAAAAAAATCAGAATTGAGCGTTAAGCCCTGCAGTCTGAACGTAGACTAAATGAGGAGTTCCAAGGTGGAAGCAGGTGCCAGCAGTGGACCTCTGACCTGTAGGTGGGAGGAGGGATACCTGATCGATTCATGTTCATGTTGTGTCCTTAGGCAAGACACTGTGTGTGAGTAGGCCTGTTACGATAATGACTATATCAACTTATCATTCAGGATATGAAAGATGGAACAATACATTTTGGTGCTCAATATTATTGTGCATACAGTTTATTTGCAATAATGGGGAAATTGTTGTTATTTGTGGTAATGTAAAAAAGTAGAAGAAAAAAAAGGAATGTAGTGAATGAATAATGACTACAGTGGAGCACTTTGACAGGCCTCTACAGCGCAGTACAAGTGTGTGGCACTGTTATTATTATTAATATAGTATAATTATCAGTATAATTAATATCCAGGTACTAATTAATACTGATACTAGTAACTCCTTTGAATAAGTATGGGTGGATTGAAAAATGGCCATTTCCTGTATGGTATTTACAATGGTCTTGGTCTTTATCAGATCTAGTAGTGGGCCAGATGTTACTGTTAAATAAATACCTCTCACACTTCATGTGGAAAATTACACAATTAGAAAAGTCTAATCAAAGACTGAGACATTTAATTCTGCTTTATCTGTACCACAGCAGAACAGAAACACTCCATAGGACTAAACTAGGACCAAACCAGGACCAAACCAGGACTACACCAGTTCTACTTCTGAACCACTTAGTGTACCATGCTTGCTGTAAACATTTAAAAGTAGACGGTTTGCTTGTATGAGTATAAGGGACTCTAGTTGTTGTAAATATAGGATAACTCCATTTCTTCTTGTGCTCAGCGTTGCTTGACAGTTACAAAAATAATTTCACCCTGGGGACAAAGAAAGTACACGATTCGGGGCTATTGGCTCTGCTTTATCATTATTATGAGCAGACTCAGCTGAAAGAGCTGCTCTCCCACTAAGCCAAGGTCCTGGGCAAGACATGTGGTTCTACATTACTAAGATAGAAGGGTCCGTGGGGCAGACTGGCAGCAACTATCATGATTTTCAATATAATTTTATTTTGTCTTATTATAGAGGGGTTCTATGGGGAATTAACTGCTAACATTTAGATCCTCATGTTACCTTTTATTGTTTTCAAAATGCTATACTCTGCAAAAATAACATGTTAATATTGAGAAAATTCAACTTTTGTGTTTGAGACTCTGAGGCTCCTGTTCTCCATGTTAAGTCACTCCCCTTTCAGAGCACTGTCACGACACAATCAGCGTGAATCCCACTAATGAAAATACTGCACATCGCACCAGATTTGTCAGGTTGCTGTGTTCAGTTCTGTATCATGTTTGTGTATATTTATGGAGAGTTGACATATGGGAGCATGGGTGAGGTAGGCTTGTGGGTGGAGCATTACACAGAGTCTTATGGTTATCTGTAAAACTACAAAGCACTCAATTCAAACATTTAATGAATTCTGAAAAATAGCAGGGGCTCCACCTAGAGCGGCACATAAGCTGGTGCGACCTGGGAGGAGCGCAACTCAGAGAGTCCTACTTCATGCACCAGAAGAGCTGAAATAGTCATGTACTTTATAATGAAGTGGACTAAAGGAGAGTGACGTCACCCATAGCGTTTGTGAAGCATAATTGTGAAATAAAAACACAAGGTCAGACTGATGAGCCTGGGTGCAGAAATTCCAGAAAGAGGAAATGGGTTTTCAACTGAAAATGAATTGGAGCCACAGTCAGTGGAGTCGTAATCACACCCTTGCTCACTTCCTATTTGGATGGTGCCGGTTAGCATGTTAGTTATGTCACTTTATACAGTTAATGGCTGACCCACAAATGAGTCTAGTATGAACAATATTATAACAACAATAACAATAACACTTTCTTTTCACAATTTGATTTATACCAACCGTGTGTCCCAGTTTTAATTTGGAAAATCCCATCACCCTATGCACGCGCTCCGCTGGCTGTCCCTGGATATGTGAGCTCAATGCCTAAGCCGCTGCAGTGATCCGGGCCTCTCCCTGTGATGTGAGATCCATACCGGATAGTCTGCCTCAATCCCAGTGCTCTACCTCTGTCCTGCCTTTGTGCGCAGCTCCTCAGTGGGATTACGTCCCTGTCAGACACTGGCCCGGCAGCCCAAATCCAGATTAACAGGTGCGTCTCTGACTGACTGGGGAGCAGCTCCATATTAGCCCGCCTATCAGTCACTCACAGCAGGTTTACAGTGGCTGCACTCTGATGGGTCTGAGGGGTAGACCTGTTTACTATTTTTGGACAATAACCTGTTTTATAATTAGATGCAGACAGCACAAAGTAGACTTGTTTTGACCTCAAAAGCTCCTTTCACAATTTTACTCAAATTCATATAAAAAACACAGGGACATTCTCTTTATGACAGGGACATCTGTCATAAATATGCTTTCTTTTAAGTGTTACTTGCTGTGGCAAAAGTGCAAAATCTCCATCTGTGGATTACAAGCTCATTAAACAATTGATTTCTCACCTCCATCCCAGTTCAACTTTACATTACAACATCATCATTTTACAAATTATAACATAATGTTCCCTGGACAAAATGCACAGAATAACTGTTTTAAAATGCATATGACAGGTCAGACTACACATTTCACTATAACATAGACAAAATAATTTCATCTGATATTTTACTAAAAGTCGTGTAAGGTTTTCATAGATTTTTTTAAATAATTTGTTAAAGTTTACATTTTTCCTGGTTCCATGGCCAGCAGGAGTGACATACATGGAGGTAATTCCATATCTGTTACCTAGAAATCATAATGTAAATGTAACACATGTGTCAGTGGATATAATATATACACAATTGGACACGGTAGTAATAGAGTAAGAAGTTAGTAATATTAATATGGGCTAGTGACCAGAAGACTAGTATTCGGCTATAGGAGGGAGTGACAGGAGACTGAGGTTTGCTTTTGGTTTGGTACCATATATTATAGAAATAAGTAAATAGTGAATAAGTAAATAGTGGATTGACAGACAAGCATTAAACATAGTGCAGTACGAATGGCCATTCAATTATATACAACAGTTCAATAAACAATTCAGTTAAGGTTATTGGTTATTGTATATTGGTATATTGGTTATTACCTCCGCCAAGGAGGTTATGTTTTTGCCGGCGTTTGTCTGTTTGTTTGTTTGTTTGTTTGTTTGTTTGTTTGTTTGTTTGTCTGTTAGCAACATAACTCAAAAAGTTATGGACTGATTTTGATGAAATATTCAGGATTTGTTGGAAATGTGAAAAGGAAGAACTGATTTCATTTTGGGGGTGATCTGGAAGAAATCCTGGATTCTGGATCACTTTGAAATTTTAGTTAACATTGTGGTAAATGGGGCCAAAAATTTTGTTTCTCAATATCTCGGTTAATTATTGACCAAACCCCATGAAATCTGACTCAGGGATGGACAATGGGATCCTCTTTCATATTCCAAAGGCTGAACCGGATCTGATCCAGAAGACTGATTTTATCGCAATTTATATAAAAAATGGGGGTAGTCCTTGGCGGAGGTCTGCGCTCTCTGAGTGCTTTTCTAGTTATAATAGGTTATTGGGTGCAAAAAATATATCGAGAGTTCATCAATGATAAACGCAGTATTTGATTTCACACTATATATCGAGAGTCCAACAATAAGGAGTGCAATGATAAACACAAAAATATTAAACCCAGCTCACACACAGCTCATCGGAACCCACATCTGGAATTGACCGGATATCCAGAAAGGAGGTAAAGTGCAGTAAAACGTTCGTGAGGGGAATGTGTGAAAGTCAGTGGGCAATGGGCATGTGGGTGCATTGGGAGAGTTTTGTGGGCTGCAAAGAACCCCCTACCGGCCTGGCAGGAGAGGTGCGACTCTGCAGTAGTTCAGTAGGCTCTGTAGACTTGAGGCCTGCTCCTTTTATCTCGCCATCAGGGGGTAGAAACCTGGCCAGTTTACGTGGACTATATCATGCATATAAGCTCTTTAACATGGTTTGGGACTCGGTAGAAGGCTCCTGCAGCTCAACTCTCATCCGGCTTCCAACAGCACCTAACTCACACTGAATCATGGTGGCATAATAAGCTCACGCAATTGGCGCGCAGGGTCGCGTGACCGTATGATGTCACAGAGAGAGTAACAACAATTGGTTTAGTGGACCCACGTGATCTTGTGACGCAGAGATCCCGCAAGAACACACCGAAATACCACGAGATTGAAGTTCCATAGTAAGCGATAGGAGAGATAGGCACAGTTGTATGTAGAGAGAAACAGACGTTTTGCAGGATTTGTCACCTGGGTTACATAAAACTAGAACTAAACTTATTAGACTAATACAAATAAATTACTTTGTTAACTGAATATTTAAACTGCCAGTGTGTATATTGTCTCTGCATTTTGGATGGAGTTTTTTGTTTTAACAACATGGGTACGAGGCATTTTGTTTTTTTCCCCCACAAACTGCCACTTAACTGATGTAAAGCTATGATAAAGATTTAGCACAGGTACTATCCCAGCAGATACAGTCATAGTTAGAAAAGCATGTCCTAGGCACTTTAAATCAACCAGCAGTGACACGTTAAAGAGCCGGTTTACTCGTCCGTGTGATTCATGGGGCCCTGAAGGCAGCACTGGGAATGCTGGTTTTAATGTCAGCATCATAAAAGGTCTGTTTTAGTAGTACGTTATTTACCATGTTGTTTTATCACATGGAAAATTGCACTCAGTATGTGTGCTTCTCATTTACCCATTCCACACAGTCCTGTTTGTGAGAGTCAATCAGTGGTGATTTATGCGGTGGCAGCGGCATAGTGGCTTAATGTCATTGTTTCAAAAAAGTACAGGAATTACAATATAGGACTACAACAAACCATTCATCTAGTAAGCATTTTTATATTGTACACCAAGACTTTTTACATAAATGGGCTATAAGGTTGTCCAAAGTATTGAAAATCAAGTCGATACTAAAACTAGATTGACATGTATTGATACTAAAAAAGTCACATTCACAGGACAGAAATGAACCTTTCCTGAATAGCTTTGTAATGAACTTGAGCTGTGTACAAGTATAAAAGTATAAGAGCACATAGAGTAGTATACACCCCTGGACCATTATAAAACCTACCTGGACGACTGAGGGATCGCACAGATATACACATGGGAATATAAACGAAATACAATGATTGATTTATGATTGATGAAGGTCTAAACTGGAGGTCTCATATAAATTACACAAAAGGCAAAATTTCCAAAGCCATTGCTGTTCTGCATAAAGTAAAGTTCTCACTAAATAGTACAGCATTATTAACTTTGTATAACTCTATAATTGTACCATATCTGATGTACTGTGTGGAAATTTGGGGTTCAACATGTAAAACTTACCTACAACCTTTATTTATTTTACAAAAAAGGGCCTTAAGAATTATCACCAACAGTCATTGTAGAGAGCCATCCAACCCAATATTTGCTCAACTTAAAGTGTTGAAAATGCAGGATATTGTCGACTTAAGTCTCCTCAAAATCATGTAAAAAGCAAAGTGCAATGTATTACCTGTAAATATTCAAAGACTGTTTGAGATGAGAATAAGTCACTACAATTTAAAAGGAACCTACATGTTTAAAAAAAACAGATTCAGAACCAAATTTATGGAGCGAAGCGTCGCTGTGAAAGGAGTTCACTTATGGAAGAGTCTTGACAAAGAAATAAAAGAATCAAGTACAATAATGACATTTAAAAAATACATAAAATCGAATGCAGTGTGTATGTATGAAAAAGAAAACTAAGTTGTTGTGTATAATAATGAAGATTACTGTTTGCAATTGATCAGTAATTGTGCCTGAACTGATATGGAATGTTTAGTGACCATCAGTGTTGATGTTTTGTCTTGAAAAAGGAAAGCGGGTTTTCTTCTTTCTGCTCCTTTTCATTCATTTCTTGTGTGTCTGATGTTGTGACAATGTCGATGTCTTTTTATACTTTATGAATGAAAAAAAAAAAAAAAAAAGTAATTAATTAATGTTGAAAACCATATTCTACTGTCTAAAGACGTGACACTAGAAGACTACTTTATGACTTGATATTATTTGTCAACTAGTAATAATTACCTACACAATATATAAGGTTAGGTTAGATAGAGGTTAGATTAGGTTAGATTGCTTTATTGGTACCGTTTATCATTTATTCGGTAAATTTGCTTTGCAGATTTGAGAGGCAGTTTCCACATTTCACATTTCATTCATCCACAAAACATGTATAAAAACACAACTACAAAATAAAGTGTTACAGTGCTCCAGTGCAGAATGGTTTGTTCTATAAACAATTAGTTAAATTCATCCATCACACTTGGCTAAAATCACAATAAATATTAAATATGTTAAAAACACACAATCTTAGATAAATAGATTACAATTTATTCATAAATACGATAGCGGCTGGAATGAAGCTCCTTTTAAAATGATTTGTTCTAGATCTTGGGACTAAAAGCCTCTGACCAAAGGGAAGCAGCTGAAACTCTGAGTTTAGTGGATGTTGCTCAATCTGTGTATCATTCGTTCATTCGTTTTTCAATATAAAACCAAAAATAAGAACACGAAAAAACAACAGTTTTCTTCGTTATTTGTCTCCAAAACCAAAATGAAAAAACGGATAATGATTCGTTTTTCAGTTTTCAATTTTGTGTTTAAATGAAGAATGGAAAAAACGGATAACGGCCGTTTCCCATTTACGTGACTTCCGTGACTGCGATGCCGAACTTTTGCACCGCGTACGGAGTGAACTAGGACTGATCCAGGTCCAAGACCAGAGCGGGATCAGAGCGGGACTGAGACCGAGACCAGCGGTCCGAGCGGTTCCGTGTCATCGTCTCCGCGCTGGTTCCGTGCGGGGAAAGTGAGAATGCGCTGTGGACTACAGGTCCGGACGGGCTGCTCCAGAACCGCGGCTGGTTCCGAGGTGGTGCAAAGCATCCAACTGATGCTTTCACACCAACGAAAACGAACCGAACTAAGAGCTTTTGGTTCAAATGGACCAGGTCCGGGATCAGACCGGAACCAGAGCGCTACTGAGACTGGGACCAGACCGGGACCAGAGCGGGCCTGAGACAGAGACAAGACCGAGACAAGACTGAGACCAGATCGGAGGCTCAGAGCCCACGGCAGGGCCGGAGCTCGAAGCTGAGGCTTGGACCCCGCGGAGGCTCAGAGTCAAAGCTTGGAGTCCGCTCCAGTCCCGGTCTGGTCCCGCTCTGGTCCCGGTCTGGTCTCGGTCTGGTCTCGGACCTGGATCAGTCCTAGTTCAGTCCGTACGCGGTGCAAAAGTTTGGCATCGCAGTCACGGAAGTCACGTAAACGGGAAACGGCCGTTATCCGTTTTTTTCCATTCTTCATTTAAACACAAAATCGAAAACTGAAAAAACGAATCGTTATCCGTTTTTTTCATTTTGGTTTTGGAGACAAATAGCGAAGAAAACTGTTGTTTTTTCGTTTTCTTATTTTTGGTTTTATATTGAAAAACGAATGAACGAATGATACACGGATTTTGCTCGTCTCTTAAAATACTCTGGGACATTCTCTGTAACTGTCTTGAGTACAGAGAGTCCGAGCTGCTCTGAGGATGGCCACTCCCCTTACTCAACCATTTAACCAACTGATTCAGGGAATATAATACAACATACACAACCCTACACAACATATAATACAATATAGGAAATAGCATTGACTTCTAAAACATATTAGATAGATTCCATCCACATACAACAGACTTTCATACATACAAGTCAGGTGAAATTGGTTTGAATAGTGCATCTGTTATTGTGTCTCAGAGCATGACACTTCATCCCCACTCCAGTCACAGTAATGTGGCTGGTTGTGGCAGAAGAGCGTCCTGCTGGTTTGCTGTGGTAACCTCTGATTACTTCTCAAATCTAACCCTAAAGTAAGATGTATGAGTGAAATATGAAGGTGGAAGTAAAATATCCCACACAATTGATTTAGTCTAATGACCACAGTGAAACGTCAAGCCATAACCGAATATTAATAATCAAATTAATTCTGATGGATGGAAGTTGGCTGCCATGCAAATCTGCAGTGCTTGTGAAGCAGTAAGATGAGCACTGGAGTCCACATTCAGACTGTCTCTCCTCTAGTAATGGTCCAAGCCACACTCCCTTTTGATTAGGACTCATACAATTTAACCAAAATATTCATTTCTGTGCCAGTCTGAAACAAAAAATTCCCAATCCAAACCAATTACAGATTAAGAATGATGTACGCCCAGGCTGTAATTAATTCATTAGACTCTTAACTACAGTTCCTGCTCCAAAAACAAGTAAGTAAGTACATTTATGTAGCGCTTTTCACAGACATACGTCACAAAGACTCTTTACAGAGCATTATTCATTCACTCCACCCTCGGTGGTGGCAGATACTAAAATACTATTGTAGCCACAGCTGCCCTGGAGCAGACTGACCAACACCAACACTCACACACACCACTTTCATACTAGGCAATGTGAGTGAAGTGCCTTGCCTAGAGACACAATGACAGTATTCACAACTGGTGCCCTCCTGTGGCACCTGATTTTCCCAGTGTCTCCATCCAAGTACTAACCAGGCCCGGCCCTGCTGAGCTTCTGAAATCTGACGGGATCAGGCTTTCACAAGTCGGTATAGCCACAGACAAAAATTGAGCAAATACGATATGAATGAATACTACAGGGTATAAATAATAGAGTAAAGCACAATAAAATACTTTGAATGACATTGATTTGAATAGTCACCTTATGTGGATGGGAGACCGCTGGGAAAATCAGGTGCCCCAGTGAGGCAGCAGTCGCTAAAACTGTCATTGTGTCCTTAGGTGATGCACTTTACCCACAATGCCTAGCATGAAAGTGGTGTGGGCAGCTGTGGCTACAGTAGTAGCTTACCACCTCCAGGTATGAAGTGAATGAAGAATGCTCTGTAAAGTGTCTGGGTGTCCAGAAAAGCACTATATAAAATGTATGCATTATTATTATTATTATTATTATTATTATTATTATTATTATTATTATTATTATATTGCCAGTCTCTACTGAACTAAAGTAAAATGTAGCTGTTAACTTGAAAACTACCGCTTTGTGACATCACAAAGTGAAAGTTTTAGGGATGCACACAGACTAATAATCCAGGATTAAACATGTGTGAATGAGTCAAAACACAACTCCAGGTAACAACATTTTAATATGACCTAAAACTCACAAGAGTCCATAATATAAAACCTTGACACGTGCTCTTGAGTACCTTTGCTTTGGCATCTCATGTTTTAGAACTTAAATCTGCTCTCCATCTACTGATAGCAGCTGGAATTACCATGAGTAACAAACTAATCTTAGCTAATATAAAACATGCCATGACATGCTAATGTAAGCATGCAGGTGTCATGGGCTCTATTTGATGGTGGACATTGATTTTAAAACTGCAGGGCTTTTACCTTTGACCTAACAATACGAGGACATTTTTATTGAATTGTTACAGTTAAACTGACTGTACAAGATTGTTCAAATAAGTATGAATGAAGAAATACAAATCCAAGTACATCTTTGATGTTTTTAAGAAATTCTAAATAAAATTCAATTAAAAAAAGAAAAAAAAAAAAATATATATATATATATATATACACACACACACACACACACACACACACACACACACACATATATATATATATATATATATATATATATATATATATATATATATATATATATATATATATATATAAAATAACTTTAGAATCCGAAGACTTTTATTACCATTGGTGGTAGAGGCAGAGGAAGCAGGAGTCCACAGTGGTGACGAGGTGTTTGTAATTACAAGCCAGCACTTAACAACAAATAAATTAGACTTGGTGTGATGTCCCCTCTTGTCTTTGCCTCCCCCGCTCCTCTGTACGCTCCCCCTGCTGGTGAGACCTGCAGATCGCTCACTAGATCCAATATTGACTTATCTCTGGCACACTGGAGCAGTAATGACGCGTAGTCCGGTGTAGTCCTCCATGAAGGATCGTAATGAGCGGGCCATAATACAATCAGTAATCATATTAAGGCTAAATTAGCAGTGTCTGGCCTCACCTCTGGCCGCCTGCACATGTTGCTCTCCTAATCATCACATAGGGCCACATCTGAGCCGTAGAAACCAGATTGCTGCGTTCACAATCTTCACACTTGGATTAGTTTGGCTGTGAGCGGCTTAGTATTCCTGGTTTTCCCTGGATAGCAGTGCGTGCCTCCACTCCTCTCTCCACATATGGACGTGTGTCTCAGTGCGCTTGACCCCACACTGACCCTGCATGCACACTGCTCATTGGGTCACCGTGTACTGTCATGTTATCTGATGGGGTCCAATGCTCAGAAAGACCAGGGGTCAGAATTTCTTTATGGGGAAGGGGAGGGGGGAGGGGGAGGGGGAGGGGGAGGGGGGAGGGGGGGTTGCGGTATGGGAAAAAAAAAAAAAAAAGTTGTGTATATTGACAATGAATATTTCTATGTTGATCATGATAACCATGAGTTTTTTGTAATCTGTCAGAAATGTGTCAAAATATCAAATAACTTTATTTGTCCCCAAGGGGCAATTTAAGCACATAGAGCAGTAAAATACAATAACAATAGGAAAGCTCAAATAAAAACCTCAACAGGTCAGGTCATCAGGTCTGTGTCAGGGCAGTCTGAGGGAGGTAACAGCCCTCAGGCCAAAGGTGTCCCTACTCTGTGTTCTGCAGCATCACAGCAGCCTCCAGGCATTGCCATGAAAAAAGGAAAAACAAACAGCTCAAATAAGATAATGTCCAATAGTCCTTAACTTCTGTCTTCTGCACATACTGGACTTCTTAGTTGGTTCAAATTTCAAAATGTTAAGTAAGAAACATAAAATACACATTTCACAGAAGAAGCCTACTATGACCATCGCAGCCACAGAATCCCTACCTGTCTAAATTTCCCTCAAAATGTTCAGAATAGGCCTGGGGATATGAACACCAAACCACATGATTTTCCTGACAGACGACTGTCTGTTGAGCTTTTCATTAAATACCCAAGATGATCAATGATCAGTAGAAAAGACTGAATCTTGATTTAAGGTCCTGTACCTGATTTGATTTTGTCCATGCAAAATGTGTCTTACGTCTTTACAGACATATTGTATGTGGTCAAAATAAGTCCCGTGTACTCACCTGTGTATTAAAAATGAGGAAGTGTGCCATTAGCATGCTTGGTGTTGTTGTTAGTATTATGGTGAGGGCATCCACTCTGACGTCTGAAAGTAAGTGAAGTGAGGAAACCATTTAAATGAACTAGTTCTGTTTTTTTACTGCACAGCCCTAGTTCATATCCACACAGTCATTCATTCATACTATAATTAGCTCTATATTGTCTTTGAGTTTTGATAACTGCAAATGACATGGAAACAGTTTGGTATAAGCCGTTTAATGCTGTATGGATAGAAAATTATCCCACTTTTGTACAATTGTGCTGACAAAAGAAATTTTGAGACAGTGTTTGTCGCATGGATTGCCCCAGCAGAGACAACAATTCAATTCTTCCATAAAATTGAGTCCTCACATGATATGATGTGAAGGCACCTGGTCATCCTTCACGCTGGGGGCAGAGAAAAACTCCCCCCGATGCACTTCTCCGAGGGGGAAATGATTACGGGAATAGGCCATATTAGGATATCAATATGTATTCATTCACCAGGACAATTGTATTGATTTTGCAGAAGGGCAATCAGCTGGAGCGAGCGGCAGCCATATAGTAAATGAGCCCCGCCATTTCATATTGTACCAGTCCAATGGCTATGTTTGACTGGCACTAGAAGCATTTTCATTCAGTAACTGATGTCTGTTTGAAGAAGACGTGTGGCTAACAATAATTCCTATTTTGGTAGAAGAGCATAGCATGGTTTTATATTTGGTTCGTGATAGCAATATTGATTTTAAAGAGACACACCCCCTTCAGAGCGCTGTCACATAACAATAAGCATGCACCCCATTAATGAAACTACCTGCACATCACATTAGGTTTGTGAAGTTGTAGTGTATTGTTTTGCATATTTACAGTTTTCCATGATAGTATTCAGAAGGGGAAGTGACTTAGCACAGTGAGCAAAGGGAGGGGAGGCTCAGAGCATCAGAAACAAAAGTGAAACTTATTAAACATATTAAAGGGACAGTTCAGAATTTTGGACATAGGAGCTCATTTCCTTGTGAGTCAGAGTGTTGGAGACGTGTGGAGACACTTAAATATTCACTCCAGTCCCTAGACTAGTGCATGTCAATGGCCATAGTTCTCCTGCCGCTAAAAACAGTCTTACCCACTCCACAAAACACCAGGAGCAAATCTATTATTACACCAGACTGTCCATGTAAATGTCTGTGTCGAGAAAGTAATTTTTGAAATAAAACTAGCCTTGCATCGCATGAACTAGGGCTGGGCCATATGGAGCAAAAAATATATGTTCATATATTTTTCTATATCTCGATATATGATATATATCTCGATATGTGTACAGGAAAAATAACCCCAAAAAACTGAAAACTGCAAAAACAAATATATCAAATTCCACAATGCCTTTTTTTTATTAAAGTGCAAGAGATCGGCAGTTCATGTAGGAACAAAGTGCTTCTGTCACCTTTAAGATTACAAAAAATCCCTGATTACATTAATAATAATTTAACTGTAAAATAAAAGAAATAAAACATATTTCCTTTTCATTCATAAATAAAACAACTCAACTCAAGTTCATCTTTGCATTAACTCTGTTAACCGTACAATAACCATGAGCTCCTTTAACAGAAGAAGCTCAGGAGGTTCATTATTTGAACAGATCCATGTTCCTCACCAGTGTAAGGAGCTCTGAGGTTTCCCACAATCCACTGCACATCAAACCCAACATTTAAAACACTATTGTACAAGTGACACTGCAGCAGATTATTGATTCAAATCTCCTGCATAAATAAACTTTACAACATATAAACCATAACTTTAGAGCCACATCTGCCTGTTTGACATTATAATGTGTTTAATGGAGTTTTACCACATGTGTTTACATTTTACAGAAACAAAACTTAAAAGCGCATGGATCATTTGCATAAACAGCTCTCTCCATGTGTTGTTTGTGCGGTTCAACTTCTTTCAGACTAAAGGACACGACTCAGTGGAATATGAGGATGTGCTGCTGATGGTTTTGTCTGTAAATGGTGGAAAATTTTGTGGTGCTAGAAGCTTTTCACTGGCACCAACTTTGGGCATTCATGGCAGCAGTGAGACACAAGCAGCAAAATCGGGGAGACGGGGGCGCGCACAGAGAAGACAAACAAGTGAAGCGGCGAAATCAGAATTGAATATAAGCATTAGGGCTGGGCAATATGAATAAAAAAATATATCTCGATATATTTTGCTATATCTCGATATACGATATATATCTTGATATATGTTCAAGAAAAAATAACCCCTGAAAACTGCAAAAACAAATCTGCCAAATTTCACAAGGTCCTTTTTTTTTAAATTGAAGTGTAAGAGGTCGGCAGTTCATACAGGAACATTTAAGATTACAAAAAACCCTAATTACATAAATAATAATTTAACTGTAAAATAAAATAAATAATACATATTTCCTTTGTTTCATTCATTTAGCAGAAGAAGCTCAGGATGTTCCTTATTTCAATAGATCCATGTTATTATCCAGCAGTTCTGAGGTTTAATCCCACAATCCACTGCAGATCAAACCCAACGTTTCCAAACACTATTGTACAAGTGACACTGCAACAGATTATTAATTTAAATATTCTGCATAAATAAACTTTACATTGCTAAACTTTACAATATATAAAGCATAACGACTCTAGAGCCACATCAGCCCGTTTGCGATAATAATGTGGTTAATGCAGTTTTGCGCACGTGCGTTTACATTTTACAGAAACGAAATTTAAGCGCATGGCTCATTTGCATAAACAGCACACTTCTCATGCAGCTCAACTCGTTTAGTTTCTTTCGGGCTAAAGGACACGACTCGGTGGAATATGAGGATATGCTGTTGATAGTTTTGTCTGTAAATGGTGGAAAAGGTTTGTGGTGCTTGAAGCTTTTCACTGGCACCAACTTTCGGCGTTCACGGTGGTAGTGAAGAGTGAAGGAGACACGAGCGAACAAAATCAGGGAGGTGGGGGCACGGAGGCGACGAGAGAGAAGGTAAACAAGCGAAGCGGCGAAATCAGAATTGAATATAAGCATTATATCGATATATACGATATGTCAGAATTCATATCGAGTTTAAAAATGTATTTAAAATATCAAGATATGGCTCACCCCTAGCATGAATTGTCACATGTTGAGGGACTGTTTTCTCATATATCAGTCCACGGCTATGAGCTTTCTATCAAGAAGTACAACTCGGTGCTGTTGCTCAGACATAAATCGCTCAAATGCAAGGTTGGTTTCACTTCTAAAATGATTCTATCGACACAGACATTCACATGGACAGTCTGGTGTAATAATAGATTTGTTTGGGGTGTTTTGTGGAGTGGGTAAGACTGTTTTTAGTGGCCTATGTGGACTATGACCATTGACATGCACGAGTCTAGCACCAGCGACCTCTGCAAATACAAGGACTAGATGGAATATTTTTAAACAAGTGTCTCCACACGTCTCCAACACTCTGGCTCACTAGGAAATGAGGCCCTATGTCCAAAATTCTGAACTGTCCCTTTAATGTATAGTTTTTGGTGACTTGTTGATCTGAGTATTATGTGTTAACAGTTAATATCCAACAAATACCCCAGAAGTGTAATAGCCCTCTTTGAAGTTGCACTGAGTAACGTTTTTTGTAGAGAGTCCATCATCTGTTTGCCTCCATGGTAACTGTGAAGCAGTAAGGGAAAGCAATAACATCTCCATGGAGACAAGCAGGTATCAGACCCTCCACAGGAAAGGTTACATAGTGCATATTTAATAACCGCTCTGGTGCCAGTCTAATACAGAGGTCGAAGTTTGTAACCTCTTATTGTCTCTTGTGTAGTTTACCAAACGCAATGCAATAATGTTTGTTTTATGCAACATTTTGAATCAAAATCATCGTTAGAGGCCTCATCTGGCTCCAGTAACTTGAAGACCGTCAGTAAATGTGCTTTCGGTGTGTTGTACTTAACTTACACTCTTGATGCCTTCTAGTGACAGCTCATTCAACAGCCACAATAACACCAATGATAAGCCATTCATTCGGAAAATACATTTGAAAGAACTAATGTGCATTTGGCCCCGCAGCACCTGGATCCGATTACCGGTCTGTCCATGTTCTCCTCTGGGCCACATTTTAGCACTGGCTCTGAGAGGAAGTCTTCACTGAGCATGCTCACAAGCCCTCATCATTCCACAGACTTTATGGACCACCTGTTCGCCTGGAAAAAAGGCCAGAGATTCAAAATCCAATAAAGAGTGTAATATTATTAATCTCCAGCCAAAACAGTATAGTAGACACAAGACACAGGGATTCAGGGGGAGTCCTTGGATGCTATTTTTAATTTAGTTTCAGTCTGTGAAAATCAACAATGATGAAAGCTACACAAAAAATATTTTATTTCCAACTAAATTTATTGAACTGCCTGTCAGATTTTGATTTCCAAATCCATAAATGTGACATAACTGTGTCTCCAGATATGAGGTAAATATGTTCAAATCAAATATAGCTTTTTACTGCATACAATTGTAATAGTAATTTATTTTTCATTCCAAATAAAGAATAAATCAGCATTATAATGATGGCCATTGTGTTTTTATTTTAATTTGGTGTTTTGGTTTTAAAGATAATCATTCAATCAGAAGGCAGAATGAGCCTCACATGAGGCTCGCACTTGGGTTGCCAGTTTCAAATCCAGATGGTCCCTCTGGACTCTGTCTGATTTGAATGGTCACTGCCTAAACCTGCACCTGCCACCAATCACGAATCATTGCTAGTGCAGCCTCTGCAGCTCAGGGAGGAAATTCTGGAGGTTCTGATCTTCACACGAGATTTGGCCTGTCCATACACTGAGAATGAGACAAACTTGGATATGTCTCCTATCTGCAGGCAACCCAGGGTCAGATATGATTTTTTATTTTATTTTATTTTTTAAACTGTAAGAGTGAAGTCTACACATAGTTCTAATTCTTTGTGGTGAAGTAGCCCTCTTTGAGTTAACAAACAAAAGAAAACATTTGTATGCCAGTTGCTGCCAGTTCATTCCTCTTGTAGAACTCACTGATCAATGAATGCCCGGACCGCTGCTTCCTTCACTGGGGCCTTTTTCTGTGCCCAAACCAGCATAATCCCTGTGTCATATCATTATTAAGACTGGATTAAGATGGATAACACTTGCCTGGAGGAGGAGCAGTGCAGGATTTCACATTTCTCTAATATATTTCTACAACTGAAAAATAGCCACTCACTTTGGGATCATCATTCACACAGACACACACGCTGTTGTTCTTAATCAGCTATGCAGGGAGCCGGAGATGTTTAATTCCTCATAACGATTCGCTGATTTGCCCCAAAGCCTTGTGGAGCTTCTGTCTGAGATGCACCTGTCATCTTTACCTGTCATCTTCACCTGTCACCTTCTGGTCTGTACTGTGAGCGGCCATAAAGACAATGTGATTCAGGGATGAGAGGGAGGCTGCTGAAATATTCATGATCAGAAAGAGAAACATGTTCAATATGTAGAAGAGAGCTGAATAATTAAAGACAGACTTTGACGAATGAGGTGCACTGGGCACCTCGGCAAAGGCATGCACCGCCAGCACCCAAATGTGAGCTTTGGGTGAAACTTTGTGTCAGGGTCACTCGCCCTTTAATCAAGAAGTCTTCATTTGACATAAAGGCCCTAGATTATTTTGAACATATTTGAGCTGCTGTTCACTGCAAAATAAATAATAATAATAATAATAATAATAATAATAATAATAATAATAATAATAATAATAATAATAATAATAATAATAATAAAATTAAATAAAAACATTAAATAATTAATTAAATAAAAATATAAATTGATCACCATGTTACCTTCTATCATTCTAATGTTCTATTTGCTGGAAACAATGTATGTTTTAATGTGTAAGTAGTTTTAGTTTTGTATTTGATACTCTCCTTCTTATGTCAGTGTGCCGTCACAGCACAGTCACCATGCGTCCTGTTAATGACATGAGGTTTGTGAAGTTGTAGTGCACTGTTTTGTATCCTGCTCTAGTATAGTTATAGAAAATCACCATGCAGGAGCATGGGTGATGTAGGCTTGTTGGCTGAGGCTTGTACAAGAGGCATGGGCTCGTACTGCTTATTGTACAGAGTCCATTGAGCTCATGTTCTAAACTGAAGTGAGTCAGTGCCTCTTGATTTTTATTTTTTTTCCCTTCATTTTTGTTTCTTTTTTCAGTAAGGAAGTACAGAGCGGTGGGCAGATATGGGGCTGGGTGAATGGTTACTCACTATGTATGAAACACAATACAACTACATACACAAGAATGATGAGAGAAATATTATACTATGGTTAAAACTACTAAGCAGTAGAAAAGTATACTGTGTTATTAATGCACATGCTCTAATCTCATTGATTTGTTTTGATGATTGATTTAGGGGAGGCTAACATCTAGTAGTGTTCTCACAATACTAAACTGTCAAACTAAAATTTCAATATTAAGGAATAGACTTGGTACGCTTGGTAGCCATTCTGAAATCACTAATTAAAAAAAAAAAAAAAAAAAAAAGGCATTTTAGACTTTTTACAATATCATTTTATGTTCAACATTAAACCGTCTTATATCTGTGTAATCCCCCAGTGGTGCAGGTAGGTTCCACAGTGGCCTGTGGCCTTATACTAGTCTGTGTGCACTTATACTTGTTCTGATACAGCTCAAGATCATTCTAAAGACATTCATTTGTATCCTGTGTAATACTTACTCAAATGTCTATTTACTTTTGAAACAAATTTGACACCCATAGCATCTGGTCATTATTATTATTATTATTATTATTATTAATATTATTATTATTAGTATTAGTAGTAGTAGTAGTAGTAGTAGTAGTAGTAGTAGTAGTAGTAGTAGTAGTAGTAGTAGTAGTAGTAGTAGTAGTAGTAGTAGTAGTGGTAGTAGTGGTAGTAGTAGTATTTTATTCTTCTTGGTTAAACATAGCATGATCTGTTATAAGCGACTAGATTGAACTGATTCCAAATGTTCTAACTAAAAGCCCTTCTCACCCCTCTCACTGCTAACAGATGGTGCACTGATCATGGCCGGTATTCACTCAGCCAACATTAAATCACTAACTACCTATTCACCATGAGGCCCCGAGCTCCGCATTTCAAAATCTAATTCAATTTCCCCCATAATCTACTAGTATAGCTCTGATCATTAGTACTTACCTGTTACTAATCTATATGCTTCTTGTGTTGACGTTAGCTTGTAATTTCTCTGCAACATGACGTGCAGCTAATGAAGGTAAACCCAATATTGCACTTCCAGGCCTAATGCGCTCAGGCACTTGTAAGAAATACCTATTGATTTTTGTGGAAGTTATTAAATAAGACAGCTTTTCAAAGAGGTAATCGTGCTGGGGCCGGGTCCACCCATAGCCAGCCCTCTGCTCTGTCAGACGCACAGTGAAGAAGTGCACGAGTTGAATGACTTTTTTTCCTTTTTTTTTAATGATGACTTTGTTTAGTGGGATAGTGCCTGTTGTAAAAATTAAAATAAATCATAGTATACTAGGCTACGTTCAGACTGCAGGACTTAACGCTCAATTCCGATTTTTTTGTGAAATTCGATGTTTTTGCGAGGTTGTTCACATTTCCAATTAAATGTGACTTGTATGTGACTCCACAGTGAAAGTTAAACAGCCCAAAAGCACTGGAGACACGACGATGTCAACCGCAGCGAGCGTGCTCTGTGTTTATGGAAGTTGTCCAAACATGGACGTAGCATTGAGCACCTGGAGATTTTAAAGTTCCTCTCGTACCGGAGCCAGAACATGAACAACTTACTTGTTTTAAGGAGGAGATTGAGAAGGAGAAGGACGAGGTTTTTGGCCGTGGCGCTTTGTTGGGCAGCGTGTGGATGTGGAGATGGAGCCAAGAGTGGTGAGTGGAGATGTGCTTCGCTTCAGTGACACGGAGTTCATTAACAATTTTCGCCTACTTCAGCGCAGAATAGTGACGTTTGTGTCTTGTTGATAACGTGTAGGTGGATGAATGCACTTTGGCCGTTCAGACTGAAGTCACATGTCAAAAGATCAGATATGTATCAGTTTCAGGAGCACATATCCAAGTGTCCTGGGTCACATTTGAAAAAATCGGATCTGTGTTGTTCAGACTGTCATTAAAAGATCAGATACAGGTCACATAGAGGCCAAGAAATCGGATTTGGGTCACTTCAGCCTGCAGTCTGAACGCAGCCCTAGTATCAGTCTTACTGGTGGTTTTCAGATTCTAGAATGTGATGATGTCATAATCCAAAAGGTAAATTCACAGATATTTAACCTGATTATTCACACACCCAAGAACACTCTATATGACAATAAAACTCACTATATGACAACAAAAATCAGTATTTCAACAATTTTAATTTTAGCTTATCCCATACTAAAAATGATTGGTTTATAAAATGTTGTGATGTCTTCTGAGACCCACCAATATATATATATATATTTTTTTTTCCAGATGCTCCCAGTGGCTTTTGTGCATTATTCATTCACTAATCTGCACCAACAGCACCTCCAACCACCAGCAACAAGCACTGGCAAAATGGTCTTATAAATACTAACCAGGCCCAGCTCTGCTAAGCAAGTTCATCAGTTCACAATTGACATCCACTATGCAGTTAACCATAAAGGAACACTTTTTTCTGACATTTTAAAGAAAAGAAATAAATAAATAAAGATCTAATGATATATTTTGTCTTATCATTATATCTTGTCATGATATGTTGCATATTTTGAAATCCTAAAGTATATAGGCTTTGGCCTGTGTGTGTGCACATTTATAGAATTACCTCTACACATGTTCAACCAGAAAGTATTTTACAAATGCCACTAAAATAGTCCTTTCCAACATTAAATCATAGTACCTTCTTTTATATCTCCTTGTAACTTTATATGTGTGTAATCGTCAGTGGTGCAGTAGGTTCTGTTGTGGTCCATGAATATAAACTAGTCTCTGTGATCTTATACTTGTTTTGATGCAGCTCAGGATAATTTTAAAGTTATCCAGGAAAGGTTCATTTATGTCATGTGAATGTGACCATTTTAGTATCAGTACTGGCTCAAAGGAGTATTTAGTTTCGCTACTAGTTTTAGTATTGATTAGTATCTGATTCTCAATGCTTCTTCATGTCACATGTAGTTTGAGGTGTGCAGAGGAGGAGGAGAACGTACAGAGCCATGGATGGAGAGCAGCCGATGTTCCAATGTTCCACAGGAGCCATTTCACATGAGTGTGGGCTGTGCACAAAAGCAGGCCAGTAAACTGCCGTTACCTAGGCGACGGCCCAGTGTAGGAATCCTCAGCAGAGACATGTCAGCGATTTGGGCCCCACTGTGGAACATTATGCAACTTTATGTGATGAAAAGTGCACAATGCGGAGGGCATATAGACACTTAGTGTCTGTAGCTGTGGCTGCATGGGGCTGGGTTGATCACAGTGTTGAGACAAAATACATTCAGTAATACTGAGGACATTACTGAACATTATTATTTTAATACTAAAACTAAACTGAACATTGTCCCTCCGCCACAGTGGAAAATGTGTGTGTTAAAACATGGTATCATCTTAAACTGTGCCTAGCACCCGTGCTTCACAGCAAGAAGGTTCCGGGTTCCCTGGGTTGCCCAACCTTTTCTAGGCAAGAAGGTTCCAGATTCGATCCCCAGGTCACCCGGGCCTGGGTGAGTTTCCTCTGGGCACTACAGTTTCTCCCATCAAACCTAAAAAAAACATGCACCAGGGACGACAGGTGGAATGAGCTCGAGTGCTACAGCCTGGTTCAGTGCATCTCTCCTGTTAAGATGAATGTTTATTGTGCACTGTCCCTGTCTCATAAATAATAAATAAATAAAACTGTCCTCGTTTGCTGTGTCTCAAGCTGAATATGTGATGCATAGCCTGCCTGTCTCCATGGAAATGCTATTTCTTTGCCTGTAATATTCCATAGTCAGGCCCTCCAGGATGTGCTTTTTTTTCCCTCTTTAAATGATTATGTATATTCTATTGAATCACACTTTGTGGTCTCTATGTTGTGTAAAACAAAGGCGAGGGTTTTTCTTTTAAATGTAATGTTTAATGTATCATTCTGTTTGCATAAATGACTGTGGTTCTACTCACTCTGTGCTCAAGTATGAGAAATACGACTTACACAACTGCTCACAAAGGGCCGGTAGGGCTGATTACTTGTGATGATTAAATAAAGGTGCACAGGAACATCATTTTGCAGAGCTGTGTTGGTTTTTAATAGTTGTGAGCACAACATCGCAAAATCCTGGATAGACTGTACAGTATGATGTGAACTAAATGTTGCATTTCTTGAATACAGACGTTTGGCTGAAAATGAGTGAGGTGAATGGGTTTGCATGTATCTGATACATTATGAATTAGCAGACTTAGTTTACCCAGTTATTTCAGACTAAATTTAGTATCACTAAATGATTAAAATGAAAATACTAAATTATTAGCCAAGCAATTAGTAAATTATGTAGCAGTTGCAGTACCTTTAAGTACTTTTAGTAACTTTTCTGTTAGAAGGTACATGCCTTGCAGATTTTATGGTTTAGCCTAGAGCTTTAGTTTATTCCACATTATACAAGCACCGTGGAGCACATCGTGGATTACCACATGACATCACAAGATGGAACAGAGAAGAACTCAGCCGAAGTATGCAAGATGTGTTAAACATGTCATCATCATCATATAAGACACAACTCCAGGTCTGATTTTGATTAGGAAACTACATTTCACATCACTGCTTAGACTTGACAAATGGCAGCCATAGAAAACACCCATCCAACTGGAAATCTAAAACAATTGATTTAGCCTCAGTTCAGTGTGGACACTACTCACACCTGCACTTGGATCTACTGTATATTGCACATTTGGAACACACTGACGCCTTATTTGCTGGAAAATGGACCATGAAATCTCTCCTCCAGATTGGTGTTGTAAAGCGTGATATTAAAGGCGAGTGCTGAGCGTGTGGTTGAAGAGGAGAGGGAGAGCTCTGCTCCTCTGCCCACAGCCCACACTGACCTGTCTGCTCTAGGGCCAGGCTAAGGTCAAGGACAGGAGGACAGAAGGAGGACACTGCTGCTCAGGAGCTGGTGTTTGTGCTGATACATGGACTGTATGGGTGGAGGAGGTTTTAAAGGCCTCCTTGATTACATTTTCTGCCCAAATGTAGAAGCCACCTGCTTGTCTGCACAGAATAGGGCTACTTTTATTTAGATGATTACAATTTCTGTGGTACAACAGCAAAAAGGAGATGCAAGTGAGTTGAATATTTGGTATTTTTTTGCTGTAAAAAGGCAGCTTAGATAATGATTCACAGGTTTAGTCTGTCTTTATATAAATAAATTGTTAACTAGTTTGTTTTTTCTGGATACATAGTTATTAGTTTTGCCTGAACTTTCCCTGCAGGTGTACTTCTGGGCAGTGTGGAGATACTGTACTCTACCATTGTAACACAGTACCAGTTTACTGTATTTTCCAAGCTGTTAGACGTGTTCTTAATCCTCCAACTCCATCAAAAAATGACTGCGCCCCGCAATCCAGAGCGCCCTATACACGAATCCACTCGGGTGTCCCAGCACAACTTCAGTAAACTACAAAGCTGCATCACCCGCAGAACACGCAAACACACACGGAGCAGACAGCGACCGCACAGTGAAACACACCCACAGACACACTCATCACTCCACACTGACGAGGAACGGAACAGAGGAACGAACCGAAAAAGCGAGTGCAATGTGCCGCTTCTAGACACAACTGAACAACTGAGTCACTGCGAACACGCCGACAATCCAGCGACAGACAGCACCCTCCCTACACGCCACAACTGAACAAAGCCCAGAGTCACCGTGAACACCACAAACAAACAAAACCACTCACCCATCACACTGTTGGGTTTCCTTTAAAGTCCAGTGAGGTTTATTTGTAAAACAAGTTTGAAAATAGACCATTTAATGTCAGTGCGTCTTATAATCCAGAGTGTCTAATAGCATACAGTAAATGTATGTATATCATTGGCAACAATCAGGTGACCTCACCAGTGCTGGTTTCAGGCCAATCCTGCTCCCTGTAGGACACACTGTATGTTTCAAGGGGTTTCTGAGAAATAAAAGCACTTGTAATAATAAATTCATGTTTAATACATTGAATGCCATACTGTGGGACATTGCAGGCAAAGTGTTGACATCACCACAGGGGCAGATCACCTTTAAGAATAAATAAAGCACCAGTTTAAAAACACACATACACACATGTTGGGTTTCCTAAGACTAATTCTAATCTTATCTAAACTCTAACTATAACCAATTGAACCCATATCTGAATGGTGTGAGTGTGATCTCATGATGTGATAAATACCACACAGTTTTCTGTTGGGAAGTGAAATGTCCACATCTACGCAGATTGAGATTACCTTTTGAATTCAAGCAACTAAGTTATTGGCCAAGCATGACAAGTCTGGGAATCAAACAAACAAGCAAACAAAGAGATCAGTAAATACACAAATAAAGACATCTGCATCTTTTCTGAATTCTCTATACATAAATAAGCGTTGTCATCCTGTGTGTTTCATGCTGTTATTGTTGCTCAAACAGAGGTTCAGACTCTTAAAGCTGACCGTCGATTGCTTCCACAATATTGGCGTCCACCATCCAATAGTGAATTAGTCCACGTGAGACTTTCCTTCTCACACTGTCAATAGCTGTCTGTTAGTGTTTAGCATATAGATGAGAAGTTGATTGTCCAGAGAATGAGCACTTTTCACTCCGAATGGGCCGGCCTCTGACCCATTGACCACTCATCATTTAAATAGTGCAACTGAAACTATTTGTCCAAACCTCGCATGGGAAACAAGCAGAGAATTGTAGAAATCAAATGCCAGATATAATGTGTGAACAATCAATAGGAGTTGTGTAGTGTCTGTGCAGATGGATGTGGGCAGGAGAGTGGACACGACAGCCCATAAGGAAATGACTGGAAAGAATACATTGAGAGTAGAGCAGCAGTGGAGTGCAGGGGACTGAGGTTTGACTGGGAATCACATCAGCAGCTGTGTCCTCAGGGTGAGACACTCTAACCCTGTTTCCAACAGTGAAATTGCAAGTGGCAACATATTTTCAATCTACAGTTTTTTTTTTAGACTTGAATGATTAACTGAAATCAAATCAAAATTGCAATTAGAATGGATGCAATTAGCAAAAAAATAAAAATAAAAAATCACCCATCTTATTCTGCATAAAAACTGCTAACCATGTAGTTTGATCTGTTCAAACATGTTGTGAAATACATGTGATTCTTATAAGTATTTGTCAGTTCATATTTCTTTCTGCTTAGTCTTCTGAGAGCATTTTAAATGTGAACTTTGAAAAGAATCTAATTACTAAAACATAAATCCCAAATCTAATCACAATGCATGTCAAAAAATTCACCAGTAAATGTCCCCGTTCATTCAGTCTTTTTTTTTTATATATTCACTGGTGCACTGTGACTTTTCTGGTGAGGGGCATATATATGCATTTTCTATGAATACTAAACTGACTCTTGTTTGTAAGAGTCAGTTTTGACAAAAACTGTCATTTATAAGGCAGTCTGCATTTCCAAAGCTACAAATGCTATAGTCCAGAATAATCTTAAATTGTTGCTTTCATTGGTGAGGGTTTTTTTTTTTTTTTTTTTCCAGTTGCGATTGTCAGTAGAGGGTCTGTAATATCTGTTGGTGCACTGAGAAGTAAAGCAGTTTCATTGAGGCTAAAACAGATGTAATTTTGGCAAAGTCTGGCAAATAGTGGGATAAAATTATCTAAATTATTCTAGTGAAGGTGTATCTGGTTTAAAAGTGGAGCATTTCCTGTATTATCATTTAAAGATATTTTAAAGACATTACAAGGTGAAACAGAGTCTGAGAGAAGAATACAGCCTAAAAATACACGATGTTGTGTTAAACCTGTGTGTTAAACCTAGGTATGTTTGTGATGAGGAAACATTATAGCAGATACAAAATTGGGCAGTATAGATCCTGTCATCAGACATCTCACATCTTTGTGGATTCACTGGTTGCAAAAGGAAGGGCATCAGTCTTAAAATCTACCAAATGACCCTTTGCTGTGGTGTCTCCCTGATGCGTAACACATTTTAGTATGGCATCTTGTACTGTTGTAACATTCACTCATGTTCATGCCATTTTTACAAACCTGCAATTTCTCCATATTATTCAAATGAGAAAGTTGAAGTGCAGTGGTTGGAGGTTAGGCCTAGTTGTGCATACATAAGCAGCATGTGCCATTACCATAAGGCCAAGCTAGCGTCTGACCCCCTTTAACCCCTCATTATTCCATCCTTTGGGCATGAAATATGATTGTCGTCTGCCCTGCTCTCCGTCCGCCCCCTGCCCACCCGCGCTGCAGTAAACAATGCCATTAGTGAAGTTAAAACGTGTCAGCTGTCATTACTTAACCCCAGAGCGAGCAGGCCTACCGGAGCGGGCCGCACTTTACACAAGACATATTGTGCTTTAAATGTGGTATTTACAAAGGATTTGTCACACTCATAATTGTTTTACACTTCTTCATTGTAAACTGCAATATTGATCTGAAATGGTTCAATAAAAGGAACATGCCCATTAACCACTGCTCCAAATCTGATCAACTGATGCCCTATGCTTCCTGTATCCCTGTATCCCTGTGTGTGTGTGTGTGTGTGTGTATAGATAGATACTGTAGATAGATAGGGACATAAAATACTCCCTACAACTGTACAACAACACACCCACTGCCCCAGACTATAGAGGGACAGATAATACTCCCTACAACTGAACAACAACACACCCACTGCACCAGACAGATAATACTCCCTGCAACTGTTTAACACACCCACCAGACTATAGAGGGACAAAGGAGCTCATTCTCCAACAGGCTCCTACAGCTCCTTTCATACTATAATACTCCCTACAATTGTACAACAACTCACCCTTATGTCATGGATAACCCTATGTCCTGTCAATCATCATATTGTTGCACTGTTTCCTCTGACCTCTTGTAAAAAGCTGAGATTTTATATTTTATTTATCTTTCTTTTTTTATTTGGACTGTACATTTATATTTATATAAGTATGTCTTATTTGACATCTGTTTTCTGCTCTTTTTTGCTACTTATTCAGAATTTATTATTACCATTTATATATTTGCTTTTTGTTATTATATTAAATTGTGATGTGTGAGCTCCTGTGTCCAAATCATTTCCCATGTCGATCAAAAAAGTGTATCTACGTCTAATTCTAAGTGTAAGACAGACATTGCTAACTACCGTGACTCACTCCAGGTGGGGAGCCCTCTACGGTAAAGTTTCATCGAGACCCTTTAACATGTCTCCTTTAATCATCGCTCTGTTCCACGCTGGAGCTGCATACTGCACCAGGACGCCATGCTGTTCGGAGCTTTCTTAACCTCGCCCACTCACTTCCTGTGTGGAGGTCAGATGAGTCACGTGACACGTTTGCTGTGGGCCATACGCAGATGCTGCCTCCGCCCCCTGGCTCACACGCACACGAAGCCCGCTCATATTTATAGATGCGTGAGATGTGGTTATGTCCTGGTACTGCAGAATTCTAATAGGGCAGAGAATGCTCTATAGTCATTTACACAGGCAAATATTCTAATTGCTGTTTGACACTTGGTTAATTATAGCTTGGAGTGGTTTAGCTCAGTGAGATTTATGAGCTGGCATGTGGTGTGTTGACATTATGGAGAAAGCAAAGCAGGCACAGGAGAACACACATTACACCAGTTTGTACATCGTCTCATTTAATTAAAATATATGGCTGAATAAATAATAACAGCGTGCAGATCAACGTCTTCATTTGAACTGTTCCAAATTTCACTACTCTTAACACAGCAACTGTTTTGTTACTTAGTTGTAGACGCTGCACCTGATTATTACTGTTAAAAGTGTCAAAAACAAACGTAGTTCAAATTTAATACTAATCCAAAGTTATTCCGCACTTACCTTGTACATTCAGAGCATCCTAATTTTTCACTGTGATGAGTTTATTAGCACATTTTACAACTTTCAGAAACCAGAGCAGAGTTTAGCTGTCAGGGTAAAGCAACTAGCACTCCTGATTATCGAACAACAAAACAGTTTATAATTAACCCTTCCAGACATCTTATCTTTTCAACCCTAACCATAGGGTCAGGGTTAGTGTCCAATACCACAAGCGTCCAAAAGGAACTTTGTTTTCTGCCAAACTCAGTTGCTCCATCCTTTTTGATTGGGCCAAACTTTGCCAGAGAGTGTAGTGAGTCAAAATGGTCGATGCTCTGAGTGTCTGTGTTCAGAACAATTGAAAAAATCACTCTAAGTGCAGTTTTTTTTTTTTCTCAAATAAATGGCAATTACACCCCTTGGTCTTGGTAATTGCACATCTCTTGCTGTTTTTAGTTGAAAGGTTTATTTGAGTCAAAATGTCCAAATCCAAATGAAATAAAGGCCATGGAAATGCAGGAAGTGACGTGGCTCTCTGTCCTGGACCTGACACCAGCTGTTTCCATGACTGACACCAGGAAAGTCATGGGGCCATTGTACTTTTTTGTTTTGTTTTCAGGGCAATAATGATATGCTTTATTTTACTTACAAACAATTGTTCATACATGTTTGCTGTGTGTTTTGTATGAAAGAGTGTGAATTTCTTTCTTTCTTTTTTTTTTTTTTTTTTTTTTGTATTTCTGGTCCTATTATATTATTATATTATTATTATTATTATTATTATTATTATTATTATTATTATTATTATTATTATTATTATTATTACATTTAATTTTATTACAGATATATGACACAAATTGCGCAGATTGTGGAATAACAGGTTGTACTGAAAAAAAAAAAAAGATGTATAGCACTTCATTAGGTGGTAAAAGGAGCATTTTAATAACAAAATTAAGGGAAAAAATCAAGGTGAGGACAAATGTACTAAAATTGCCCTTAGGTCTGGAAGGGTTAAATCCTGAGGAGGGTTTAAATAGGGCCGGGGCGAGATCACTTTACTATTTAAATATGCATGGACAACATCTTAATCCGTGTGTCATCCGTTTATTCATTTTTCAATATAAAATCAAAAATAAGAAAATGAAAAAAGAACTGTTTTCCTTGTTATTTGTCTCCAAAACCAAAATGAAAAACAGATAACGATTTGTTTTTTTCAGTTTTCGATTTTGTGTTTAAATGAAGAATGGAAAAAACGGATAACGGCCATTTCCCGTTTACGTGACTTCCGTGACTGCGATGCCGAACTTTTGCACCGCGTTCGGACTGAACCAGGACTGATCCAGGTCGGAGACCAGACCAGGACCAGAGCGGGACTGAGACCGGGACAGATCGGGACCAGAGCAGGACTGAGATTGAGACCAGCGGTCCCAGCGGTTCCATGTCATCATCTACGAGCTGGTTCTGTGCGGGGAAAGTGAGAATGCGCTGTGAACTACAGGTCCGGATGGGCTGCTCCGGTCCTACGGAGTCCGTTTGATTTGATTTTCACACCAACGAAAATGAACCAAACTAAGAGCTTTTGGTTCAAATGGACCAGGTCCGGGACCAGAGCGGGCCTGAGACCGAGACAAGACCGGGACCAGACCAGGACCAGACCAGGACCAGACCGGAGGCTCAGAGCCCACGGCAGGGCTTGAGCTCGAAGCTGAGGCTCAGACCCCGTGGAGGCTCAGAGTCAAAGCTCGGAGTCCACTCTGGTCCCGCCCTGGTCACGCCCTGGTCACGCCCTGGTCCCGCCCTGGTCCCGCTCTGGTCACGGTCTGGTCTTGGACCTGGACGTGGTGCAAAAGTCCAGCATCGCAGTCACAGAAGTCACGTAAACGGGAAACAGCCGTTATCTGTTTTTTCATTTTGGTTTTGGAGACAAATAACGAGGAAAACTGTTGTTTTTTTCGTTTTCTTATTTTTGGTTTTACATTGAAAAACGAATGAACGAATGATACAAGGATTCATCTTAAACCTCTTTTTTTTTTTCTTTTTATGAGGGTACAACATTATAACATGTTAGAAAGCTATAAAACATGCATTTGCACGATACCCCCCTTTACCCCTCCGTCCACCTCAGTCTAGAATGTTCTGTGCCACATTAACACTGTTGCCTCTGCTGCAGCGTTTCACACACTTGGCGATGTTCGGTGTGTTTGTTGCTCTTGTTTTCTTGTTGGGAATCTGCTTTTTGGACACTGGATTCTCAAATGCAAAACAGGACCAAATATTCTCCACCATGTTGCAATGTGATGTAATATGGCTGCTCCTCCAAAATAAAGCGACCATCACACACACCTTTGTACTCAACCTGTCCTTCCAGGGCTGGGCAGGCAACTCACACACACTCTGTCCTGCTCTCTCTCTTCTCTGCACTCTGCTCTCTCTCCTCAGCATTTTCTCTTATGTTTTTTCTCTCATCCACTCTCTCTCCTCTGCTCTCTCCCTCCTCTGCTCTCTCTTCTCTGCTTTCTGTCTCTCCTCAGCTGTCTCTTCTCTGCTCTCCTCTGCTCTTTCTATTCTGCTCTCTCTCTCCTCTGCTCTCTCTCCTCTGCACTCTCTCTTCTGCCCTCTGCTCTCTCTCTTTTTTGCTCTCTTATCTGCTCTTTCTCCTCTGCTCTCTCTTCTGTTCTCTCCGCTGCTCTCTCTCTCCTCTGCTTTCTCACTCCTCTGCTCCCTCTTCTCTACTCTCTCATCTGCACTCTCTCTTTCTACTGCTCTCCCTTCTCTGCTTTTTCTCTCTCCTTAGCTGTCTCTTCTCTGCTCTCTCTCCTCTACTCTCTCACTCCTCTGCTGTCTTTCTGCACAGCTCTCTCTCTCTCCTCTTCTGCTCTCCCTTCTCTGCATTTTCTCTGTTCTCTGTTCTCTTCTCTGCTCTCCCTTTTCTGCTTTCTCTCCTCTGCTCTCTCTCCTCTGCTCTCTCCCTCCTTCACTCTCTCTCCTCTCCTCTGTTCTTCTCATACCAGGCGCTCCTGCCTGCCTCCTGGAGCGGAGCTGGCAACAATCCTCTCTGAAGCTAAAAATAACCACGGCAAAATGCAACGCGCATGGGATAATCAGAGAGCCACAGCCCCGCGCAGACCTGTGCACGGGGCAGACCTGTGCACCCGCACTCGCCAAAGTGCTGAGTGGCAAACAGCGGGATACAATCACTCCAGGATCAATACAGACACGTGCACGAGAGGAACACTGTGCATGCTAATTCTGCCTGTGCACAGTCTCTTAAGGGTGGAGAATATCGAAGCACAAATGAGCATCTTAAAAGAACTGTGTGGAGCAGTTTGATTTGAAATTCCATAACTTAACCTCAGTCCATTTACACAGTAGCCATGCTCAAATCAAATATGGATTTTATGGTTGTCAAAGGTATTAAAAGATAGATCAATGAGATACTAAAACTAGAATAGAAACTAGATATCCAAAAGTCACAAACTGGATCAGATCTGACCTTTGTTGGACAGTTTTATCTTGACTTTTATCTAAATAAACACCACATGGTATAGTAAACATACAGTACTATTATTTAGTATTAAATGTACAATATTATAATTTATTTATTTATTTATTTATTTATTTATTTATTTTTTATGATCATTTGGTATCAAAATTGGTATTGAGTGTCAAATATATTTTTATACCAAAATAAAGTTTGAAATTTTAATATAAGTGGCAATACTAGTGTTTACTCATAACAATTTTAATGTTGATTTATTCTTGATTGCAAATATATTGGGCATAATTAGGCTATTTATTTCTATTATAATTTTGTGTTTTGATTCAATTAACCAATCAGAAAGCAGAATGACTCTGACATGAGTCTGTCATTTGGGTTGCTAGTTTCAATACTGAAATCCAGTGTGTTTAAACATTTAAACATTTAAACAAAGTGTGTCTCTCCTAAACCCCAGCACCTGCACCAGTCATGTCAGAGCTAGTGCAGCCTCTGCGGCTCAGGGAGGGATTTCTGGAGGTCAGACATGTCCATGTACTGAGAAAGAGACAAACTTGTATGTGTCATTAATCTACAGAATAAGCCACTGGTAACCCAGATTCAAATGTAACAGAGGAACCTTTCTAATAAGATGACAGTTCCTTTAATTTATATTTTAATTTAATTCATCAAACAATATTCATTTGCTTTTTGCAATCCAAAAGAAATGTGCCAAAACATTCAACTGTCTAATATGAGCCTGACATGAATGAGTTATAAAATAAAACCACAAAAACACAGAAATATTGCTTCATTTGAAATATTATACAACCAATTTATTTAAATTTTAGTCTAATCTATTTGTGTTGCTATTTTGCATTAGATCTGATCACTTTATATTCAAGTTGTGTTTCTCTCAGAATGGGCCATGGCAGTACAGACCCCAGTATAGAGGCCTCCAGTGTTTCCATTATAAGATTCAGTTTTCCGTGCAGAGTATAACAGTGTCTTTCATTTTACTATCTGGTCATACTGGCTCTGAAAAAGTGAGAGATTGTTCATCAGTAAATCTTTCTAACAAACAGTACCTGAGCATTCACTCTCTTGGCCATTTGAATGCACCAGTACGTCATCCGTGTCTGACCAACAGGGGGCAGTTTCCTCGTCAGAACGTCACGCTTATGGAAATGTATGTGATTGGTTTGAACTCTTCCTGAACTTGAGGAAGCTGATGTTGTACTCCTCTTTTAAAGATAAAACCAGCCAATGTTCCAATTCCCTCCAGAAGTGCCCCGGGCCTCTGTCTCCCTCCGCCTCATGTGAAGCTGGAGATATTGTGGAGGCTTTGAAGCATAAAACGTTTTGCAATAAGTGCACTTCATTGATGTTAAGCCCATGAAAAGTACTCCTCTCAACCATACACATAGTAGCCTGCCAATATTCATTGTTGTAGTTCACTTCAGTTCAGTTTTTTACTTGGTTGTTTAGTTTGTCATTAAAAAGGAAGTGTTATGCAAAACTTTTTGGAACTTTCTACCATGTTATAATGTTCCCTCATCAGTAATATGCCTGAAGAGGTTTTAAATGTCATCCATGCACGTTTCAGTAATTTAGCAATCTCTCCTGGGCCCTATTCAAACCCTTCTTACTGTTTGCAGTGTGACCCTGTCCAATGCTCAGCCCAAAAGCCCATGTCAGCCACACTCCCACATGGCAATTTTCCATAAAAAATACAAAAACAGGATACAAACAATACATTACTCTACAAACCTGATCTGATCTGGAGTAGTTTCATTTTGCAGGTAACGTCATCAACATTCTTTAAAGGTCAAGATAGCTAAAGGCAATGCAGTGTCTGAAGCTCTGTTCTTCAAGTTAGACTTTAACCCTTCCAGACCTGAGGGCAATTTTAGTACATTTGTGCTTGTCTGGATTATTTATTTATTTATTTTCTTAATTTTGTTAAAAGTGTTATACATCCTTTTTTTTTTTTTTTTTTTTTTCAGTACAACTTCTTATTTCACAGTCAGCATGCTGTAGTTCTGTCATATGGCTGTAATGAAAGGACCGGAAATATAAATAAATAAATAAATAGATAATTTTGGGCCTTAGCTATAAAAGTCCAAAATATGAAGTCTGTAAGTAAACTAAAAATATCCTTATTGCCTAAAAACAAAACAAAAAACAAACAAACAAACAAGGCAAACAAACAAAATGTAATCCCCCAAGCAGAGGAGAGAGAGAGAGAGCTGGTCCAGGGCACAGAGCCACATCACTTCTTGCATTTCCATGGTGCAGATTCCATTTGGATTTGGACGTATATAATTGATGTATAATTGTGCATTTATTTGAGAAATAATGCCACTTAAAGCAACATTTTCAATTGTTACGAACACAGAAGCTCAGAGCATCGACCACTTTGACTTACTACACTCCGGCAAAGTTTGGTCCAATCAGAATGGACGGAGAACATGAGTTTGGTGGAAAACAAAGTTCCTATTGGACACTCGTTTTCCAATAGGAGATAATGGAGGAAATATGGTCAGAAAGCTACGGCCCTCAGCTTCCTCCCCTCAGGGAGAAGCAAATACAATAAAATTAAAATTAAATTAAAAAGTAAGTTTCCATCTTTTATGGTTGGAAAGTTATGCATGGTTATAAAAATAATAATAATAATAATAATAATAATAATAATAATAATAATAATAATAATAATAATACAATTCCTCAATATCTTAAACAACACTGTCAGTCTGGAAGGGTTCATCTGAACTTTGTTTTAACACAATCTGACCAGAAAGACCTGGTTTCGCTGGAACTCTAACAGTTGAGCTGATTGTGCTGTTAAACAGGTGTCTCTCAAACAACAAATAACAAATAGCTTGCATATGCCAACAATTTTTCTCAGTTAGTCACTCTCAGTCTTTTGTTGAAAATCAACCTCCTAAACAGAACCATGGATGATTGTATTGATCACAGGCAGATTACAGATCACATTAATCACAGAATACAGTAGTAGTAGTAGTAGTAGTAGTAGTAGTAGTAGTAGTAGTAGTAGTAGTAGTAGTAATTGTCCAGTAGTAGTAGTAGCTCCTCCGGAAAATATACTCTTTGAATCATTTTTGTATCATTATTTATTTATTTATTTTATTTTATTTATTTATTTATTTTTTTAGGCATTCTAATTCACTTCACCATGATATGTTAATATGTGTGTTTCACAGTTTTCAGAAACCAGAGCAGTGTTTTGTTGAACAATAAAACACTAGATACTGACAGCACACAGCTCAAAATATTGTGACCTCAAGATCAGCTTATACAACACATCTGTACTGGAACAAGAAACATTTGACTCAAATGCATGGGAAAGAATAGTGTATAGGGCTTTTAAGATGTTCTTCTTTTCTTTTTTATGAACTAAACTCAATATTTATACAAACCTAACCTTCTAAGCTAAGACAGCACACCTGTGTGCCGACTCCACACTTCTGTATGTGCTGCTGCATGGCTCCAGGCCTGTGCTGTGATTGCATGGAAGCAAAGAGAGAGCTGCAGCATTCTGAGTTTATCCCATCACAAAACACATCACTTTAGATTGAAGCGCCGCGCTGTCCTGTGGGAACACTGTGGAAGATGGAGGACAGTGATCGGTGTAACGTGATCAGGCATTAGCTCGCCCCCTAGAGGACAGGCGCGCAGCCGAAGGTCACACTCACCTTCATATCAAACATCTGCGCCGTGAGGAGAGCTGCAGCTTCAGGCATACACGGCACTCTTCAAGGGAGGTGCAGTTTGGGGATCCGTTCATTCAAGGTTGTCTTTAAGCAAGAGTTTATTGTCTCCATAGGGAAATCTGTCCTCTGCGTTTGACCCATCCTTCAGTGTCTGCAGTGTCTGCTCTGGGTAACTAAGCAGGAAGAGGCACAGTGCGCCGCCCAGGGACCCATCTCCAGATTTTGTTAGTGGTCCGAAGTGATCAGTCAATCTGACATGGATGTATACTGATAGATAGATAGATAGATAGATGGATGGATGGATAGATGAATAAATACATAATAATCCAAATAAAACCAGTGCGTGCAATCTGCATCTAAGTATAAAGTATTTCATTGTCGAATAATCACGGAGTGTGATAGCTTTAATATAATGACTAAACTCAGGTTGGCGTCAGAATACATAAAGTAAGTGGAATAACTTTGGACCTCTGCACATAACGTCTAAAATGAACTAGTTGTGTTTTTCATGTTTTTAGGAAAAGAAATTGTTTGACCAGGACCATTGATGCTGTGTTGGAGTGTAGGTGTAGACTGTGTGCTTTAGCCTCCACTGTCCTATCAGCACAGCTCCTTATCTTTCCTCTGTGCAGCTCTATCAGTCCCTTTCTCTGCTTTTCATTCTCTTCACAGGGACCACTGAAGATTCCCCTTATCACTTAACCTGCTGTTTTTGTTCATTAAATGGAGAATCAATTGGATGTAATTTGCCTCTTTAAAACAATAGCAGAGAAGAAGCACTCCAATAGTTACTCCACTGCACTGGCTCGTGTGTGTGCAGCTGGACCTAATTATTTGTAATGATCAGAGGTAGTTGAAATTGCTAAAAATTGTATTCAAGTTACTCTACTGCTACTCCAAAATAATATTACTATTATTAAGTAGAAGTACAAATTAGTTATGTAAGAAATGACTGAAGCAAGAGTAAAATGTATTTGTGGAAAAGATCTGCAAGAGTAACCGTCTGAATGATTTATAATTAGGCCCAAGCCCCGACAGGGCGTAGGGCCTATTGCTTTCACTACGCGGAGCGAATGGGGAGCGACGAGCACATGGGCGAATGCGACAGGACGACATGCAACTTTGTCCTCGGTCGCCCCCGGCACGAACAGCAGTATCCCAGTAACCCACGCCCAAGGCCTGAGCCATATTTACTACTGCTAAAATGAATGGAAGTCAATGGGAGGTCAGGGGCCATCCTGACGAGATGGTCCAGATGCGCCCGTCACTCACCAATGACCCCATGGTGACGTGGGGAAGATCGAGAGCTTTCAAAAAATGTATAATATGTTGTTCTAATGTTTTTGGATATATTATTATTGACATATTGCTAAAAATATTATTTTTTTATTTTTATTCTTCTGCTCTTTGAGCTCTAATTTGACCCCCTAAACACATTCAAAAACTCACCAAACTTGGCAAAAAATTCAGAAGTGGTGAAAAATTGGATAAAATGGAAAAAAAAATTGACCTGGAAAAAGTCAAAATACATTGCGCCTTTTGTAGAGCCACAGAATTCAGTACACACATTTGTCATGTGAAGACAAACAAAAATATATTATTATGGCCACGCCCCCTGACAAACCAGAAGGCGGTCATCTTGGATTGAAGTTTGAGTCCACATTTTCGCTGATGTTGCTTTTGAATGCACTCATCTGAAGACGTTTCACCCACAGGGCTGAAAATCACCGCACATCATCAAAGTTAGCCAAATTATTTTGATAATTGTCACGGTTTATGTGCGGCGAAGCCACAAATTTCAATCAGAATTTTTGATAATTTCAAGATGACATTATTTGCTCCTGTTCGCACAGACTTAGTCCAATTGTGCTGAAATTTGAATCACTAATGTGTGATCTCAGTCTGAATATAATACACTATAAAACATATGAAAAGTGAACACTATAGCGCCCCCTACTATAGACATGAAACGTCAACATTATTGGATTTGTACCAAATTTGGGAATTACATTTTATGAATGACTAGAAGCAAATGGTTGGTCAGCAGGGAGTGCAAAGACTCCTAAAAAACATTTAAAGGTGCACTATGTAATTTTTCTGTTGGAGAATGGTTTGGCACACAAATTTAGAAAAAAATGGCAGGATTAGGTTAGGAGTTATGGTTAGAGTTGGGTTTGGGGCTATGGTTAGGGTTACATTTAGGGTTAGGCCTAGGGGGGCTAGCTAGAAGTTAGACTTGAGGTTGGGGTTTATGGTTATTAGGGTTAGTGTGGGGCACGGCGTTTGCGGGCGCGGCGCTTGTATAGTTTTGTTTGCTACTCTTGTGTATTTATGAAAAATGGCTGTGCAGGGGCATGGGTGATGTGTGGGCTAATCTTAGGATAGGACAGTACTGCTGATAACGGTAAGGAGGGTTCAAATAGAGCCTGGGAGAGATGACAAGATTACTCAAACCTCAAACATGCATGGATGACATCTACAACCACTTCATCATGCTTCTATATATATATATATATATATATATATATATATATATATATATATATATATATATATATATACATACATACATACATACATACATATACATATATATACACACACTTATTACTGGGCACAAGCACAATATAAAACAATATAAAATAGGTTCAACTGATATCAGATTCCTCCGTGTGGCCTCGAAGAAGACATGTAATTACAGCAGCGAGACAATATGTTTATCAGCTAACAAGCACAAGTATTATCATTAGAACGGTGGAGGTCTGCTGCTGCTGCTGCTGCTGCTGCTGCTGCTACTGCTGACACTCTCCTATAGGCAATTAAAACAGATAATTCATGCATACAAGTGGGAGGGACAGGCACAAATGCAAGCACTCAGCCAACCAGCGGCATTTCTCCACCGAGGACTCACCTTTAGACTGGAGAATAAATATGAGCATATCAGGACTCCTGTGTAAAGGTCACCCATATGCACAGAATGTAAATGAGTTCTGTAATTACATGTTTTCTGCACAGATGTGTAAAAGGCCCATGCCTTTATGCTATAATGGCAGTCCAGTGGCACAATGATGTATTGATTTATTTTTTATACCAGATGCCCTCCCATTGCCAGCAGACATATTGTGAATAGATGAATTCACATGTTTTATGATTTTCCATTCAATTTTATCTGATCTAAAACCTAAACAATACAGGATTTCTTGAGCCAACACCGATATCAATATACAATATTTGTCTTGCTGTTATGGCCGACAACAAACATTAAGCTTTTAAAGTCTATACATACCAAATGTACGCTAAGATATAGTAAAGTTTACACATTAATTAACAAAAATGAGTAAATAAATTAATTAATTAAAAATATTCGTGTATACATAGATTTTTCACTAAGTCTGCTGAAAAAAATAAAAATAAAAATAAAAACTGGATGCACACAAGAAGAAGAAGAAAAAAAAAATGTTGGTGTCAAATATTAGCCGTCCCACTGCTTGGTTTCCTTTGTTAAGACCTGGGTTTCCTGTGTTACAGGTTTGGTTTCCTTGGTTATGAGCTGGGTTTTCTTGGTTAATTGTTTACCGGTTACATGGTTATGAGCTTGGTTTCCCAGTTACACCACATGGTTACGTTCCTTTACATTCAATAGAACTGATTCAGGGTGTTGCTCTGTGACAAAGCACACAGAACCAAACGCAGGTTATGTGTGAACAGAGCAGTCCGAGCGATGTTCTAGGACTGGTGTATGTGTGAATGGGGGTCACTTGTACCCTGAAATGTACTTTAAACTCGGTGTGAAAGTTTTATTTACTGGCATTAACACAAACGATCACATCCCTTCCATTTGATCAATTCAGTTTTGCTGTCCATTATCTGTATAACGACAAATGACTTGTGCATCTGTCAATTTATACTGTTTTTGGCAATGTCAACATTGCTCAATAGAGCTCAGGATGGAACGTCAAAAAATAACTGTTACCATGGAAATGTGCCATGAAGCAGCAGTGCAAACCGCCCAGAGAGATGCATTTGACAAAACAATGTACAATAAAAACATTTCTTCCCCCAAAGTGCTCTGCTAAAAGACACATTACTTACTTAGTATCTGTTCAATACTGATACATTGTATAAGCAGCTCTTGTGATCAAAATAAAATAAGTCTTCTGTCTACTGCGTGCAACTAATTATAAAGTGTTTTATTGTCCATTTATAAGTAAGTGCATAAGTAGCATAGCATGCTAGTTGTTTTTAGTTTTACCGTGAAGGCAACATAAATTTGAGTATCTGAAAGTTGTGGTGAATAATTATAATGCTCAGAATTCATACAGTGAGTGAGGAGTATCTTTGGACAACGGCAAACCTCAACCTTCAACTTTCAATTCTGTTGTTGTCCCAGAGGGAAAGAGTTGTGCAGCAGTGTCAGACATACAGTACACACACAGTACACTTGTACACAATAACACACTTAACCACGGCTTAAGCTCAGCTCAACAATGCAGACAAACATTCCCTTAAAAACAGGTGAAAAAGAACAGAATAAGGATCATTTGTTTCATAAATAAATAAACACAACACATTTAAAATGAGATGAACTGCACAAGCCTAATTATTATTATTTTTCTTCAGTTTAGATTTTTCTCCAGAAATTAAAATATTTGGTCTCTCCGTCCCTGGCGGCCGCCTCTGGGAGAGTGACCAGGCATGAGGACTTCGACCTGCCTGTCTGCTCAGAGCTTTGATGGAGTGCTGTTTGTACAGATGACGGGTGCCTGGTGCTTCCTCTCCCCAGGCTGTGTGACAAGAAGCGACAAAAAATACAACAACAGTGAGAGGGGGCAACACCACAGGAGTGTCTCATGTTCTCTGAGGATAGTATCAGAACCAACTGTGGACACAGGGTTACACAGGCTGACACCGAGCAGTTTATTTTTAAGTTCCCAGTGTTCCAATGTTAAAAACTGTACCTGCTGCTCTTAAAGGGCCAGTACCAAATGTTTTCTGAGGGTAACAAGCAACCAAGGAATTAGAAAGAATCACAAAATGTATGACCCCCATCCCCACAGAAATAAGTGCAAAATACTAAACTATTAAATGTTGTGAGGCACCACTGAATAAGACACACATATTTATGAGCATGTTTATAATAACATATTATACAACCACTTTTCAGTTGCTTTTAAACATTTGATTTGGCCAGTACTAGTCAAGCACCAAGTACTGAAAAAATGATCTGATCATTTTAATGGTGGAATGATCCTCAGAACTTGCTTAAGACCACACGGTGACCTAAAGAATGTATAATAATAATAATAATAATTAATTATTATTATTATTATTATTATTAATTTATCATTCTTGTACCAAGCGTGTTCCTTAGCATGGAAAAATAGACTAATCTGACACACTTCATGCTTCCCAGGCCCTATTCATTTCATTTTAGTGTTGAATTATACCACATAAATGTTTATGTTATATAATGTAAAATTCCAAGGCATACAATTCGTCATAGCAACCATTTTGTTCAAGTATGTGCAGGAGATGGAAAAGTAGGAGTGTTGCCATAGCAAATCACTCATTGCAGTTCTATCTTTTACATGGTTTTCGGCATCTATAACATGGACAAATCATGTGTGAAACCTGTGAAGACAAGAATCATTCAACTTGACCTAACAAAATCCATAGTGCTGTGTTTAATAATAGTGATCATTGGATTTTGTTTGGTTTGGTATTATGCCATAATGCTCCTAAAAAGCACCCAATGTAACTTTTCTGATGAAGGGTGGTTGTCTATATGGAGATGTTTTTATTTTGCCTTAAATGTTTCACATAGCCCGTGGATTTCAGAGAGGTGTAATGTTTGGACAGTCAGTGTGGCACTCATGTAAACAAAATACATAGTGTATGGTCAGCCATCCTTAAAATGGCACCATATATCAGAAAGATGAAACACATGAAGAATGATGGAGTTGTTAAGTGATGATGTCACTTCTTGATCCAACCAGAAAGTACCCAGCTGATTTTGAATGAACTTTGTTTTTGTTACTTATTCATCAGACAAGAGACAATTATCTTCCAAATGTGCATGTTTAACCATGACATGTATCAAATATGTAAATAATGTAGTAATAAGAGCATTAGCCGTGTGTTTATCACACTAACTGCTGGGTCACGGCTAACACTCGCTTAGCCTAGCCTAGCGTCTTACATCATCCTCCCTCGTACACTTTATGTCAGTTCTTGGCATATGTCCATGCTTAGAACCTTGTTAGCTTCAAACAAGTGCATTCTCTTTTTTAACAGGAGATGTGTCATAGCTTAATTGATGGAAGTCCCACAACTCTGTAAACATATTTATCTCCATGGAAACAAGCAGGAGAAGCCTCTGTGGCTGTGTTCAGACTGCAGCCTGAAGTGACCCAAATCCAATTTTTTGGCCTCTATGTGACCTGTATCCAATCTTTTAATGACACAGATCTGATTTTTTCAAATGCGACCCAGGGCACTTGGATATGTGCTCCTAAAACCGATACATATCTGATCTTTTGACATGCGACTTCAGTGTGAACGGCCAAAGCACATTCATTCGTCCTACATGTTATCAACATGCCACAAACATCACTATTCTGCGCTGAAGTAGGCGAAAATTGTCCACACGTTCCTTTCAACGGACGTTGCTGCCGCTGTCCCACAAAACACCATGGCCAAAAACCTCGTCCTTCTCCTTCTCAATCTACTCTTTAAAAGTTGTTCATGTTCTGGCTCCGGTACAAGAGGAACTTTAAAATCTCCAGGTGCTCAATGCTGCGTCCATGTTAGAACAACTTCCGTAAACACAGAGCACGCTCACTGCGGTTGACGTCATCGTGTCTCCACTGCACATGCGGGACACTTTCGGGCCATTTAACGTTCACACAGGTAATAACATACAAGTCGCATTTAATTGGAAATGTGAACGACTTTGCAAAAACATCAGATTTCACAAAAAAAACAAAAACGGACTTGAGCGTTAAGCCCTGCAGTCTGAACGTAGCCTACGAGACATAAAAGTTACACTGTACAGCTTTAAATGGTCGCCAGGCAGAGAGATAATACATAGACCCGGGTACTGTGGCTGCTGGAGAAATGCCTGAACTGTAACCCAAGTCAAGACACCATTACCATCCATTTGGAAGCTCTTATTTCCAGGCCAAATGCAATGTACAGAGGTGCCACCAAGTTTACAATGTGCGAGTCAACCAAGCCATGCTCCAGAAGTGTGTCCAGAGCAGACCCCGGTGCGTGTCTCGGGGCCCCTCCATCCATCTGCTGGCCTCACTTCATTTACATTTACATTACACCCAGCTGGAGTTGATTTGGTGGCGCGTGATGGATGGCCAGCTTCTGATGCTGTTTATAGAAACGGGCTCTGGGGGCTCGCTGTGTCAGCCTGAGCAAATTCTCCTACAATATGGTGGCTGGCTTGTTAGCGGCAGAATTGGCACGTGCGGCGATGGTGCGTCTATTTGCGGCATAAGAGGCTTTATTATTGGGATCTTGTCACAGTTGCGGGCTTGTTAGCGGTTAGCACGTAGCGCATATGTTTGACGTCTTCCTCAATAGCCCGCGGTTGCTAGCTCGCGCCATGTTTGTGCGTTTGCTGCAGATATGAAGAGGCTCTGCTAAGTAACCACTGGAATTAGAAAGGATTTGGTTGTGTTAGGCTGAATGAGAACAGTGTTTATTTATACACACAGGAATAGTAAGGGCTACAATCTGTACATTGTCGAGAATCATTGTCTTTGGAACAATAGGGTTATAGCACATCATGTATCAGATCTGAGACTGTTTTTGCTTTTTCTGTGTATTTAAAAGTGCTGTACCTGAATTTGGTTGTCTGAAAACTACAAAAAAACAGAACTTGTTCATTTCAAATGGTTTGCCGAGGTCCGAAGTTGTTCCTCACTTTACTAATTATTCACTGGCAAGAGTGTATAAGTGCTTTTTACAACTCAGAGAGGAGTTTTGTGGCCATGGCACTTGGCGGTTATTGGAAAAGCCTTTCAGATACAGATAACATATAATGAACATATATTTCATCTCAATAATTGCTTCTACACTATATCTGTACTGGATCAAATACATGACAGAATGACAGGGCTTTACTGATTGAATATAAGAGCAGGGCTGTGGGTGAGGATTAGGGATGGGCATTCGATGAAATTTTCTTAATCGATTGTCAGAAGAATTAACGATCGATTATCGATTAATCATTAAGATTTTTATATAAAAAATATCATCATTATTATTATTATCTGCACTACTAATCTGCATAAATAAATTCAACTTTACGACATATAAACTGTAATCACTCTAGAGCCACATCAGCCGTTTAACATTAGAATGTGGTTTATTCAGTTTTGCGCAACTCTCACAGAAACGAAACTTAAAACTGCATCGCTAATTTGCATAAACTAAGCGAAGATAAAAAAACAGCTCTTGTGCGCTGATGCAGTTCAACTTCTGTCGGATTAAAAGACACGACTCAGTGGAATATAGGTTAGTGTGACCATATTCGCATTTGTCAAAACCAGGACACCGTACGGGGGGCGAGAGGTGGGGACTCGTCATCGACATTGGGCAACTCTCACCTGGCAAAACTTTTCCCACTGGACACCGAAACATTTGTGCTGCTTTATACACTGTGCACATGGCCTCACACTTGTCCCGATCGGAAAGCGTGGAATTTCTTGTACAAGTCATCGTTGCAGATTGTTCGCATTTGCACTTCAGTATGTTGCAGGCTGACCGACATCAATTATCGACTAATCATGCCCATCCCTTGTGAGGATAAAACAGGGTTACTGAAAAAAATGATGAATCAATCAGAATCCAATAGTGGGTAAGAGCTAGTGAGAGTTTACCATTGTACCATGACTGGAAGACTATAACTGTCAATTTTGCTTCATAATTCTCCTTTAAAACTGTATATTTTATATATTGTTGTTGAGAAGTGACTACAAATTCATTTCTTTCAGGTCATGTTACTGACATTAGACAAATCATAATGATTTCAGTCAAATTTGTAGATTGGCTCTGAGCACAAACAGTACAGCTGAGAGTGACATTTCAGTTTCTTTGTTGATGCATTGTAATATAATTAAGACACTTATAATTATGGGCTAATCATAGATCTAATTGCAGCATGAATCACAGCATAATCTCAACACAATATATTTCTTACAGATGTGGATTTGATCTATTTTTATTCTTAATGTTTAATGCTACATAGTCTACAGAAATCAAAAATACACATTCTGTTGTGTTTATGACACCAACAACAATTTCATTCTGCACCACAGATATGTTTCAGTCTGTTCATCATCAACACACATGGACTTAAATCTGGAAGTACAACAGGAGAGCTGATGTTTACAGTCTCTCAAATAACATTAGACTCACACTTTTAATCAAATATTTCAAGACCATCTAAAAACTTATCAGGCTGCATTTGCTAATGTGTGCATCGTGTCACCATGGTAACAGCTGATCTTTTTTCCATGCATGATGTCACTGCAAACTCTCGACATTGTCTAACTGTCTCTCTGACCTCCTGCAGAAATGTCATTAGGTAGACTCTGTGCAGTCTCTCCGTCAGATCAGCCTGTTCACCGGTTGCTCCTTGTCAGCCTGATGTACAGTGATTGTGTGGATTTGGTGACACAGAGCTGTGCCATAAAGCTGTGCCATAGAACTGTGCAAATGGAGGATCCTAATGAAGCCGGGAGCACATCTGTCGGCCGCAGCGGGAGGTGCCAGACAACCAAGCGCCACGGCAAATGAGAAGCACGTACAGCAGACACATGACTGCTCTTTTAAGTGACTACGCTCTGGTTTCACTTTTTACTTCTGTTCTTCACAGGAGGTAATTTGTCGCAGACTGTGTAGTCATTAACATGTACAGGTTTGGTATAAGTCAGATGCCCTTACTTGTGAAAGACACCTTTGATCCTGGCATTGAGCCGACAGTGGTTTGATTCATGTGGCTGGATAATAGAATTTTAAGGGTAAAGACAAATACTCTAAAGCACCATAATATTGGCAACCCTTGCAGGTTGTATAGACTGACTGCCTTCACTGTTCCATTCATGTTCAGAGGGTAGCAAAGCAAAAACATTCATTTTGACATTAAATCGCACACACAAATGGTTGTTAGTCATTTGCCAATGATTATGTGGCCATACCGGCTTGTCAAAGCCTGATTCCATCAGATCTCAGAAGCTGAGCAAAGCCGGGCCTGGTCAGTACTTGGATGGGAAACCACTGTGAAAATCGGGTGCCACAGTGTTGTGCCAGTTGTAAAAACTGTTGTTGTGTCCTTAGGCAAGGCACTTCACCCTCATTGCCTAGTATGAAAATGGTGTGTGTGAGTGATGGTGGTGGTCGGAGGGGCCGATGGTGCAGATTGGCAGCCACACTTCTGTCAGTCTGCCCCAGGGCAGCTGTGGCTACTGTAGTGTCTTACCACCACTGGGTCTGGAGTGAATGAATAATGAACCTCTAAACCGTCTTTGAGTGTCTAAAAAAGTGCTGTATAAAACTGATGCATTATTATTAATAACAGTCAATATTTAACTTACAAGATTTATGTTGCTTGATGAAAAAAATAAAATAAAATTTTGTCAAGTGTTTGTCAGTCACCAAATGTGCCCTGGTATGTCATAGTTTGTGATGTTTAAAGGCGAATGCTAACTCTCACATTGAAAATGCACAGGAGCGCTGGAGTGTGGAATGGTGCCAGCTATAGAATCTTTGTGTTCTGTTTACCAACACTGATGGCTCTATATACTCCAGAGACACTGGTGCAGTGGTAAAGACTGATATTGCATAGCAAGAACACCCTGGGTTTGACTCCCGAACTGGATGGAGCTTTCTGTTTGCATGTTCTCTCAGTGTTTGTGTGGGCAGCTCAGAGTACTTCAGTTTCCATCTACCTCCAAAAAGTGTGGGTAAGGTTGGTCAATAGTGGCAGTGCTGTCTGTCTGTGCAGCTAAGAACAATCTCTCCATTTGATCAATGCAATTTTTCTTTCCAAAACACACGTCAATGTGTATTGTATCTGTGGCAGTGTCAGAATGTGACATCAGCACATAGAATCTCTGTAGTTTAAACTGAGCTGGAGGACAGGCCAGAATTTGCTGGTGTAATCCACTGTTTAACTGACAGACTGAGTGATTATGATTAATATCCTAAAACCTGACTCAAACTTCAGTCTTCTCTGTCAGCATAAGTAAACAAACGTTTTGATTGACAACACCTTTAAAGCATAAGATTAATATGCCGAATATATGTGGAGTTATTCTATCACAAGAGTAATAATAATAATACAAGAGTTCAACGTTTGTACATCACCAGTTTGGATATTTCTTCTAAGAACAGTCTCTCCCAGAGACTAATATCTATGGGTTTTCGCTTCCATTTTAGGCAACATTTTGAAGACTAATTTGCTGTTTAAAAGATACAATCATTTGTTTCACAGTAAATTTTTGCTAAGCATCATCTAACTGTAGAATATAAATACAACATGTTTAAATTGTAAAATAAACTAAATCTATCTACCCATCACCCATCAGAATTGCTGAACATTCTGCCATAGACATGCATGCAGAACCCTCGAGTGTGATGTCACTGCAAAGGTATTTAATGACAAATACTTGTATAACTATATATAAGAAATCATTAGCTTGGTTTAAACACAAACTCCACAGACATTTCACTACTGAGCTTCAGGAGCAACATTATTGAAATGAGGTAGATCTGTCCCCACAGGCATTAAGTAAATACAATTAAAAGCTTTCATTTGCCCAAATTCACAAATATTATCACGGCCCAAAACGCAACATAATCAGCATTTGAATGTGAAAATAATGGCTTGCTTCACAGTTGGAATTTCAGTTGTATTTTGAAAACCAAGTGTGATCCACTGGAGACTAATGTTATGAATGGCTCTTGTGTGCATCACTGTCAGTCACCAGCAGCAGGTGGCCCGCACTGCAGAATCACACAGAGGAGAATAGAAGAGCTCAGAGAGCCAGGCTTACACACCTGGACTTTAAAACATGACCAGAAGATCTTGGAGGAACCTCCTTCTGGTCAGAAATGCTTGTCAGGGAATTCTACCCAAAAGACATTAAAAATACATTAAATAAAGACACACCAGAAAGAGACGGTTAAAATGTATACTTGCGCAAGGAGAGTTGTGAACACTGTCTGTCAGCTCCCTGACCTACTCTGCACAACAACTCTCCAAGTCACACTTTTATTGAAAATCATTTCACAAATAAGCATACTTGATGACATCACAATACATACATTTCACATGTTATCTTATAACTAACAATCGTCAACTGAACCACCCTCCCATTTCACACTTGATTACACATCCCAAAGATAGACAATTGCGTGGTTCCCCAAGGCCTTCAGTTTTAACATAAGATGGGACAAACCCAGAATTGTTGGCGCCCATAGTAGATTAGCTTAATCTGTCAGTTGACATGTCATTCATATCTGATGCTGTTTTCATGTCACGTACATCCTGAACCAAAACAGACCCAAAGCAATGTTGATTACACCATGATTAATATTTAAATGTTTCACCCTTTAAATGATTAATACTTTAATGAAAGAATTACATATATAAATGAGTAACACTTTAATGAGACTTTAATCAAAGAAATACATTTATATCATAGAATTCTCTAACAATGCTAAAGGAGCATTCTGTAGTGATGGGACTTTTGGCTCCTTTGTGGAACCCAAATCTTTTGGATCTGTTTACATCAAAGAGTCTTCACAAGACTGGCTCTGTGACTGTTTATTTATATGACAGGAGCCAATCCGAGAATTCATTTTATCTACAAACCAGTCACAGAATGAAGTAACAAAGATGTGTTTAACATAATTCAAAATGACAATATGAGTATGTTTACCTTCTGAAATTATGCATCTAAATAAAAGTGTGCACTACAATAATAGTTATTTAAAAACTGTTACTATGATGCCAGATTGTTTTTATTTATTTATTTATTTTTTTATTGTATTGTGCACAAAGCTCTCACTCATGTCACCTTCTCTGCTTCAGTGCTGACTCTTTATGTTGATTCAGTGTATGGGACTTTATAGAGGGCAATAGAAAGGGAAATGGAAGTTAAAAACCATAGCATTAAAAATATTGTCTATGTATTGTCTATACTGTGCTTTTCTGGACTGAGATGTCTGTTTTTTTTCCTGGGATCTGCTTGTAGCCTCTTCCAGTTTGGGGGTTACAGCCCTGACTGCTCCAATCACCACAGGCAGCACTGATGCCTTCACTTTCCAGGCTCTTTCCAGCTCCTCCTTGAGCCCCTGGTATTTTTGTAGTTTCTTGTGTTCCTTTTTCCTGATATTACCATCTCTTGGTATTGCAATGTCCACCACCACAGCTCTGCTCTCTGTTGTTTATCCACCACCATTATGTCTGCTTGGTCCATCACCATCCTGTCAGTCTGTATCTGGAAATCCCACAGGATCTTGGCTTGGTCATTCTCCATAACCTTTGGAGTGTGTTTCCCACCTTGATCTTGGGGTCTCCAGCTCTCTCAAGCCATTGGTAGGATTTCTTGATATCAGCCACTTGAGTTATGTTTCAGTGTTACACCCCATGTAGGGGCATGTCCCTCCAGCACCTCTTCCTCTGAACTCATGTCATGCAAAATTGCCATTAGGTCGACCTACTGTCTTTAAATATGAAAAGAGGCAGAAAACAATAAATGTAGCTTAAATCCCTACTTAAAATCTAATAGAGTTAAATCTAAGTTATACAATCAGCAGAAGATTTTAATGTCACTAAGTATATCAGCTTTTATATCGCTATCGGCACCTCCAAAGTCTGTTATATCTGTATCATAGGCTCAAAAAATATATATTAAAAATGTATATTGGTTGGGCCCTAGTAGTTTGCATGTTCTGCCTGTGTCTGGTTTCTGAAGTTTGCATGTTCTCCCTGAATCTGTTTTCCCTATCAACACAAAAAACAAAAAAAAACAAAAAAAACATGCACCATAGGTACAATCCTCCCACTAAGGTAGTCCTGACCGGGCCTTGCAGCAAGAACATGGGCTGCTCTTCCTGACCCAGTGCCCCAGCTGCAGTGATGGATCTGTCAAATGCAGGTGAAACTTTCCTTCCGGCAGTGGCGGGCCACTGATTTACTACCCGAGTGAGACCCACTCCTGGTGCCCCCACATCATCCCTTGCCTAGGACCACCTCTGCCTATGGAGACAGGAGGACTGGTCAGGCAGGATCAGCAGATCCGGTGGAAAAGCCAATAATGTTCCTCCTCTGTGTCCTGCAGCATCACAGTAGTGTCCAGTGTCCAGCTTATTCTGACACCATGTGCTTTTTTTTTTTTTTATGTCTGGTCCCTGCTGAAAAGCCTGGAGACACTCTGTTGATGCTGAAAAATTCAAACTCCAACCTATTTTGAGCGGCGGGCAACATAATGACGACCGTATGACACTGCTGGTGTAGACGGCCCGACCCATTAAAATGGAAAGTGATACCTGCGTGTGTACTGCATGTGTACTGTGTGTACGCTGCGTGTGTACTGTGTGTGTACTGTGTGTACGCTGCGTGTGTATTGTGTGTATACTGCATATACTGCGTGTATACTGCGTGTATACTGCGTGTATGCTGTGTGTACGCTGTGTGTACGCTGTGTGTATACTGCATGTACGCTGTGTGTGTACTGCGTGTACGCTGTGTGTGTACTGCGTGTACTACGTGTAAGCTGTGTGTACTGCGTGTACTGCGTGTACGCTGTGCTGCTGTGCTCAGGGTGCTGTTACTGCTTTGGTGTAAACTGGGAGTAACATGTCATATGCACTGTACTTTTGACTGGCTGATTAATATGGAAACTACTTCTGTAGAAACTGGTTATGTTGCTAGTGCACACAGGCTACTGCATTGGGCACAATCATGTTTACATTACAAGGGGCGTTTTGTAATGAGTGTTTGTTTGGAACAGGCAATATCCTCAAGGTTTGTGACATTTTACCATTGTGTGGGAACAAACCAGCCAATCAATGCTCCACAACAATATGACTACAGAGAAAGGCTTTGCTGTTGCCATGGTGATTTGGTTAGCACAGGTTTATAAAACATACAGTCAAATAGCGCTGGGTTTTTGAGGATGCAACAAAAGGTAATGTTGTTACAGACTGATTTTCTGGTAATGTTCCAGGTGGTATGTGCTTGTTCAAGGGCATAGTCAGTATTAAAGTGTGACCAGGTTCATTTGAGATTTTTCTTTTAGGGAAGATAAAAAATAAAAAAATAAAAATGCAATCAGGTAATGTAATCATGAGGCAATACTGGCTCTTGCCCCCGTCTGGGAGTATGACATCATCACATTGTAAAATCTGAACACCACCAATTGTTATGCGATTCAATTTCTCACACCAACTAAATGGGCAATAAGCCACAAAAAGTCTCGATTTTGGGACCAAAAACTGTGGTGCTTGTGCAAAAGTGAACACATCCTTAAAGCCCAAATTACGATTTCATCACAATTTATCTGTAAATTGTACCGAATAGTTTTATAGCTGTAAGGAGGAACCAGAGCTCTATCTCTCTGTATTTATTTATTTATTTATTTATTTATTTATTTATTTATTTATTTATTTATACAGAGGGATATCAGTCCTCTGTTACATCTGGAGCCAAAACCAAACATGATCGTCCAGTCTGATTTGTCTATTCAGTGAGAGTGACATTTATTTGTTTATTTCGTAAACAATGGAGCTCATTTTTTACCCATCATTTTGAACAAAAGAATATTTCTCTCCTCTCAGATGATCAGAGTTTAGTGCATTGTTCATCGATTCTGCAGAAATCTGTGTTTTTCAGCCTCTTGGGATATTTCTTCCTTACTTTCTTTCTTAGAGGCAGTCATATTTCTTTTTGACCTGTGACCAGACTCATCTTCATAAAGTATTGACGATGTGAGTATTCTGGATTCTAGGCAAATCTGCTGGTTCTGAAAGCTACACTGTGATTGGTTAAATGCACCTGTTACTCATTCTGTCAGAGGGTGACTAATAGCAGACGTGGGTGGGGGTAAAGTGTCTGTGAGATGCATTCAAGCACTAAAGGATTCTACAATATCATCAAAATATCCAAGGATCAGGCCATATTTGTAAAAAGTAAAAAATAAAGTAAATTTGACCAGAACTGAATGCATCCGCCTACTGAATGCATATATATATATATATATATATATATATATATATATATATATATATATATATATATATATATATATATACATACATACACACACATTTACACACATAACATTTATGTGCATATAATTTATTATTTATTTTAATGAATGAATGAATGAATTTATTTATTTATTTATTTATTATTGTTCATTAAATGGGATGATTAATGAAGCACATCCATCCCGTACTGCTATTGCTATGTGGACATAATCTAATGCTAAATGCCTTATAGGCGCTGGCCCTATGGCCCTGCAGGTAAAACACACTCCTCCTTCTGCTTGTCTGTTGTCTGGACCATCATTAGAGCTGCTTCCTGGTCCACAGTTTACCATGGCCTGTCAGTCAGTCACAGCTAAACACCAAACTGCTAATGAGCTCCATCCTTCAGGGACACCTCTCTGCCATTACCCAGCAGTCACCTGTGCACCCTGAGAGCCCTGGGAGCCTTCTGGAGAGGGGTGGAGACATTTCTATATCCGCCAGCCAAATGAAGACAGAGCACTGCACCCCATCCACAGTGACAGAGCCTAGAGAGGGAGCAACAGTGTGTTAATGTCTGGAAACATCCATCCGTCCACTCACTCCATCCGGTGATACGGCGTACGGGGCAGGGCGAGGATGTATCCCAGCATGCACTCTGCTATACACAGACTCTAATGTGTTCATTAGAAAACATGCTGCAACATAAAGATGAAAAATAAGGACAAAAAACAAAAAACATAAAAACAGGAACTTTAATTTGTTACATGGGGAGTATTAAACTTCTATGGGGTAGTAACACAACACAGTTACCTTAGTTAGTTTCAGTTTTGTTTTTAATGAGTCTCCCCTCTCTTTGCTCTTCATGCTAAGTCACTCCCCCTTCAGGCTTGAGAAGTTTGAGTGTATTGTTTTCTATCCTGCTCTTGTATATCTATAAAAAAATGTCATGTAGAAGCTTGAATGACGAAGGTTTGTGGGCTGAGCACTGGACAAAATCATACTGCTAACCACAAGGAGGGTTCAAATAGTGTTCAGAAAAGATTGCTAGATTACTCAAACATGCATGGATGACATATACAACCCAACATTCTTCTTTCTACAATTACTGAATTGTTATTATTATTATTATTATTATTATTATTATTATTATTATTATTATTATTATTATTATTATTATTATTATTATTATTATTATTATTATTTGAAAGCTTCAAAAAGTATATCTTTTTTTGTACCACCTCACCTCTTTAAAGCAGACACATTATGATTTATTTCTAGACCTTATGAACAATGAAATACATACAAACCTATAGTTTGTTGTATTATTGTAAACATTGTAAACTGCAAAATGTATCTGAAAGAACTTAAGTGCAAGTAATAGAAATGGGATCAATGATTTTGCCTTCGGATTTGCTGTACATATTGAAATTCTATAGCGTAGCAAATAGCAGATATTTATTTATTTATTTATTTTTACCTTGGGTGTATGATCCAGAGCCAGAATAATACACATAAACACAAGTTACAAAAAGTATAGAAGTTTTTGGAGCACTTGAGCCTCAAATGAAGACAATATAGGATTTCTCAAACATGCATGAATCAAACAGAACTGTGAGTAAAATATTTGTGAGGGTGTGTGGTGTGTGGAGGGTATATCAATATGAAAATAATAATGATTTAGATTTTTCTTGTCACATAAATTGCCTTTTAATTCACGTTTATCTTTTACAATTTACTCTGAAGGGCAGAGGACTGACTGTAGACTTCACTATTAAGAAGACCCATGGTGATCTTTGACAACTGACAGAAATGGACCTCAGTTTGATTAAAAGTATGAAAGTAATTGTTCTATGTGCCTTGTACAGACTTGCACTGCTAACTGTAAGGGAGATCACCAGATTACTGAAACATGCATGAATAACACCTAAAACCTCTTCAGGCATGTCTGGTGAGGGAAATAATATATATACTACTACTACTACTATGATTAATACTACTACTACTAATACTATTACTACTAATACTACTACTACTACTACTACTACTACTACTACTACTACTACTACTACTACTACTACTACTACTACTACTACTACTACTACTACTACTACTACTA